>NC_031502.1:5066902-5069044 GCF_000237925.1 Schistosoma mansoni | reverse complement strand
ATAATAATAATAATAATAATAATTTATGAATGTTACTCGATTTTTAGCATTGCAGTCAACGGCTTTTAGTATAACAGGTTGATGTGAATTTTCCTGTTAACATATAGATTGAAGTGATCTAGATAACTACCGAAAACTATTCAGAACTAGATGGTTATTCTATTCTACTTCTTAGCAGTGGGAAGAGTCAATACATTTATGGAGTCCGTTTTCAAGAAGAAACAGATATTTAGTGCTTTGAGCTTTTCAAATATTGACCTTATTACGTCAGCCATCAATATAAATAACTATAATACAATTTAGAATTACAAATTCAAAGTAGTGCTACTATCTTTTTAATGTCCATTATAAATGTTTAGAGACATAAAAATTGTTCTCAAACAGCAAATCTGAAAATATTTATTACTATCAGAATTAAAATCATTTTCATGTCCACTGGAAATTAGTGAGCACTTATTGTGAGTTTCAATCCGTCTAAAAATCGTCCATGATGAACAATTACAACACCACATTAAGTCAGACAAAATACTGTCTAAAATCATAATGATTACTTCCAACTATTAATCTTGGGTCAGCAGAGGATTTCCAAAATTTTGAATTTTAATAACTATCACATAAAGTTGAGATCAGGAATCTACTGAAGCTAGACTAACTTCAATTTACTCCTGATCTCAACTATATAAAATTACTAAGATATCCACAAAACCCCCTATACATATGTACAGTTGACCGGACCCAAAATGAATTTTTTAAATTTTCATGAAACACTGTGACTAGTATAAATCACTTATAACACTAGGCAGACTCATTGACAATATCACTGAACCACTGTCCAGTATTCCTGAAAATTTACTGAAATTAGAAACATTTAATCAGTGGATTGAAATCAACAGGATATTAAGCATTATACTCACCATCGGAAACGGAGTTCAGTGGTTCATTTACTTATACACAGACTTCTAAAGCTTTGATGAAATATCATTTAAATATTCTTTGATTTTGCATGAAAAATGACGTCGAACATAGAAAGTCATTAAGCAACTCACAAATCTTTCATACATAATCAATGTGACTGAAACTGATATTTATTGTTATCTTTTCAAAAAACTAACAGAACATAAAGTTCTGTCTCAATAATTTTCAAATCAGTTCACAGTTCCAACTTTGAATTTGAGAATATGTATCGTATTTAACTTGAGGTTGTTATATCGTGTGAGTGCGTGCGTGCCCTATTTGATATATGAACGTGCTGCTCCCCGCCAATCAGAGAGGACCGAATTATCGATCAGAGCAATGATACATGAAAGCCATATGAGCAGTGTTGAGCACTTATCAGTCCTGCTTTCCGCCTAGACCAGACAGTTAAGTCCAGAACACCAATGACAGCCTCTGCAATATAAATCATTATTCTCAAACATACTGGGTTTATATACCAAACAAACAGACCACATCCTACCATAAAATAGAAAATAACATTTGTACAAGATTTGCCAACATGTGTTTGTGAATACGTGGAACAGTAATTAATAGACTGGGTATAACTCAGGAATGGTAAATCGTATGATAATAGTCTATAGGTCAAAATGAAGCTTATAATTAGAGGGACACGAATATGAATAGTTTGGTTATTTAACAATTATACAATAGGAAATATACATATCACATTGGTCCACAATAATTCTCAAAGTTATCATTCATAATTCTCCACGGGATACAACAGAGGTACACTTTCAAAACCTATCTTTTAACTGAAAGAAATAAAGCATTAAAGTGATTTTGACAGTGAATTATAAGACTGAATAGAAATGTTATAGTTTTAATCGTATAGAAAGTACTTTTTTTGAATTTCTCATTCATATCAGCGGTATTCTGAAATACAGTAGAAAACCTGTTGTAAATTATTTCGCCCGACAATAGTCTTGGTGAACCGCTAATGAGAATTTTAATGTTAGAATCTGAAAACAGATAATATCTAACCAGTCAGCAAAATAATTTCCGGTTGACGAGTTTTTTTAATTATAAATTTACAGTGATCGGTTTATAGAAGAATGTTGAAATTACTGTTACATTTAAGATTACAAAAGAGAATACACCATGGAGATTATGTTTATTATTATATGGACATTTTACAACTAATTCATA
>NC_031502.1:5039881-5066702 GCF_000237925.1 Schistosoma mansoni | reverse complement strand
ATAGCATTGGATTACAACGACTGTGATTCGATTGTAAATGTTTTTCTTCTGAACTATGAATTAGTTGTAAAATGTCCATATAATAATAAACATAATCTCCATGGTGTATTCTCTTTTGTAATCTTAAATGTAACAGTAATTTCAACATTCTTCTATAAACCGATCACTGTAAATTTATAATTAAAAAAACTCGTCAACCGGAAATTATTTTGCTGACTGGTTAGATATTATCTGTTTTCAGATTCTAACATTAAAATTCTCATTAGCGGTTCACCAAGACTATTGTCGGGCGAAATAATTTACAACAGGTTTTCTACTGTATTTCAGAATACCGCTGATATGAATGAGAAATTCAAAAAAAGTACTTTCTATACGATTAAAACTATAACATTTCTATTCAGTCTTATAATTCACTGTCAAAATCACTTTAATGCTTTATTTCTTTCAGTTAAAAGATAGGTTTTGAAAGTGTACCTCTGTTGTATCCCGTGGAGAATTATGAATGATAACTTTGAGAATTATTGTGGACCAATGTGATATGTATATTTCCTATTGTATAATTGTTAAATAACCAAACTATTCATATTCGTGTCCCTCTAATTATAAGCTTCATTTTGACCTATAGACTATTATCATACGATTTACCATTCCTGAGTTATACCCAGTCTATTAATTACTGTTCCACGTATTCACAAACACATGTTGGCAAATCTTGTACAAATGTTATTTTCTATTTTATGGTAGGATGTGGTCTGTTTGTTTGGTATATAAACCCAGTATGTTTGAGAATAATGATTTATATTGCAGAGGCTGTCATTGGTGTTCTGGACTTAACTGTCTGGTCTAGGCGGAAAGCAGGACTGATAAGTGCTCAACACTGCTCATATGGCTTTCATGTATCATTGCTCTGATCGATAATTCACTCCTCTCTGATAGGCGGGAATCATCACGTCATATCAAACAGGACACGCGTACTCACTCAATCGATATAATACATTAATGTAGATTTATTTACTGTATTGAATAAAAAAATCTTAATACCCAACTGATTCTGAAAACCCCCCGATAACTTGAAGCATTATATCTTTGACACAGTATATCACAAATTTTAGATCATCTCAAATATGGAGAGTTATCATTATTTATAACGAAGATGAGTACGGGAAAATAATTTCGATAAATAACTAGGTGGAACCTTTTCTAAAATCACGCTAAAAGAATATATTTCATCAGTAATTCAACATAAATGACTATATTTTCTTTTGATAGACAGCGGAAAATGTCTAATCTATATTTAGATAAACAACATCCAACTGATTTGCTAACAATGCAACGACATAAACTTAAAATATCTGAACCCTTTGAAGGTGATTCTCACCATCAAATTAAAGTGATAAGAGAAACATAAAAATGTATAACATTATATAATTAGTTCATTCTAAAATGGAAATTAACCGTGCTTACTCTTGAATCAGTAAAATAAAAGGTTTTAAAATCACCACATAAGTTATCCACCAGCAATATTATCGTTATTAGCTTTACAACATTTGTAAATTATAAACACTTTATAGTATAACTCTACTATTATCAACTTCTTTCGCTACTTATTTCATATGTTCACATTTACAAGTAACTAGGTAATTCATCCTTTGAGCATGATAATAATTTTATTCTGACTTCTATACATTACACACAAGATAATTATGTCATACTGGCAATCAAACGGTTTGCTTAATAAGAAACACAAGGTTCTTTATTTGTTGAAAATTAATGTAAATAACATTATACACTAACACATAGTATGGAACAGTAACCATTATAATCAGCCATCTTGAAATAAACATTGATAAAAAGAAGTCTTGTCTTCTGTATTTCAAAATTACCTAGTATACAATTGAATTGATCAATCTTGTTGAACATATGCTTTAATACTGTTTCAGTTCACAAGTGGATTATATTTACAAAAATACAAATCAGAAGGGGGTTTTGTGGAGATTTTAGTAATTTTATATAGTTGAGATCATGAGTTAATTGAAGTAAGACCACCATGGAAAACCCAGAAGCACTGGACTGCCGTTTCGTTCTATTGTGGCACGCCTCAGCAGTGCACATCCACTATCCCGCCTTGAGAGATTCGAACCTAAATATTAACAAACATATGTCCTAATCGTAATCACAACTTTTTTGTACATAACTTGATTCTGAGTTTTAGCCTCAGTTTGAATAATAAAATTAAAATAAACCTTTATGAAGCTTTCGACCTATGACCGAAGTTTATCCTACATTTCATTGATGACTATAATCTGTAATATTCTCAAATTAAAAAATTATAACTAAGATACATGTCATAACAAATAAATGTCAACCAATTATTATTATTATTATTGTTATTACTATTATTATTATCATTTCACTAATTCATGATAAATGAACTCAATAAATAATAAATTAATTTTCATTTTTTTATTATTTTATTACTGAAACACCTCGGTGAAAGTTGAAAATATAAAAAATTAAAAAAAAAATATATTTCGATCAATTTATTTTCGAAAAAAAAGAGAGAAAATATTTCAATATAAATTATGTATGTCAATTTTGGGAAGATTCAAACAAACAATACTAAATAAATTTCAACTTCACCCCGTTGCACAAGCAAATGGCTATCAGGACTCAGTAGTTGAGTGGATAACGCGATGGCGTTTGGAGCGAAAGGTACTGGGTTCGAGTCCCAGAGTGAATACCAACTCTGAGATGCAGTTACAGTCAGCTGATGAGTTTGAAATAGGACGAAATGCGAGTCCTGTATTCGACTGCTAGCCACAATCCATCTTTGCTCATAATGCATGTGAATTAAGGCTATATCGAGACAATAGGCACAGTATGCACATATGGCCAATAAGAGACTGACCAGTTGCAGTCCTAAACGTCAATGGGAAGATTCAAACAAACAATGCTAAGTGTATTGTCAGTATAATTTTCATTATTGAAATTGAATGGTCGTTTTACCGTCCTAGTCTAAACTCCTTAAACAAAATAATGAATCATTAGAGGTTATTTGAAAAGTTCTCATTGCTTAGATTTCACTAGACTGATTTTCTCTCATCAATCGCTCTACAAATATCTTCATTATTAAATAACCAAAAAAAATGTTTTTGAAATAAGCTTTCACAAGTTTGTCACACGATTTACTAACTTTAATTTGATCTACAAATTTTTGACGAAAATAGGGAATTGAAATCATTCATGTCAATTTACCAGTTAACAAACAATTGCAGTCCTAAATAACAAGGGAGAAGATTCAAACAAGCAATATACATATGTAAGTATGAATTAACCATAAGTCAGTTAATTAGTTCTTTATAGTTCAGTATGTAGGATGGCAAGGATAAGAATTACAGTGCCAATATAATTTATTCGAAACATTTTCTAATTCTTTTCAAACAGTCTTGAGTATATACACTTTGGGTAGAATGATTGGGCAGTTTGTTCAATTTTAAAATACCGATCTCCTTCAAAATTCTTTATGAAAGTGTTTTTCGTTTAATATCATGTTATATTGTCTAGCGCAAGACTAGTAGGTCCTGAGTTGGAATCCCGCGAGGCGGGATCGTGGATGCGCACTGCTGAGGAGTTCCACAATAGGACGAAACGGCCGTCCAGTGCTTCTAGGTTTTCCCTAGTGGTCTAGCTTCAATTGACTCATGATCTCAACTATATAAAATTAAATCATGTTGATTAACAAAACTAATCAATCAATGAAGTTTGTTTAAGTTCTTAAGCCGTCATTTGAACTAATAAAAGTTAACAAAACGGATTTATAAACCTATGGGGGATGAATTTTTAAATCATTATTTAACCAACATTTTAAGTAATTTCAAATTCTTATCCATTTTGTTGGATTCCTGAGAGGACTCATCCAATTATATAATGAACTTTAAATTTTCAAGTTTTTGGAATGGTTACGATAATTTATTAATGATTACTAATAATATAGTTACTATTTATGAGATAGTTGGAAGTAGTTGACAAGATACCTTAGACATAGGTTTCGTTATATTTGGCACTCCTCAGCAAAAGGTATCTGTAAACATGAACAAACCAACGATCCCTAGCAGGTTTGGACATTTTTAACCCAGTTTTACAACATGAAATGTTATAAATGAGCTATTTGTATGGTGACTGATCCCATATAGTGATGAAATATTCACATCTGATTGATCACAGAGAAGTGATCAATATCATGCTTTCCTAGCCTTTTGAGAGCTAATCAGATTCTATCGATCAAGTTACAATGTGGCCACTAGTCGATTATCTGCAATCACCTAACATGCGAGCATTTTAGAAGCTGTAGAAGAAAGGCCATATTGCCTCTTTTAATAAAATCATAAGCAAATACTTCAAATAGAAAAACTTTATTGATCACTTCTGTTTAAAATATCTTATCAAGAAAAGTAACGTAAGATTGACGAATAAATCATGGAACTGAAGGAATGCATGGCGCATTTTAATTTCTTTATCAGGGGTCTAGAAATAATTAAATATTTTATAGCTAAAAAAATTTATCAGGACTCAGGATGCAATAACTCAACTTTAACAAGATTTGTACTGATGTTTAGCAGAATGGTTATTCCGGTTGAGTTTTATTCAAATATTCAAATGGTCGATTGCGGTAAATAAAAGTGATTTCTATGCAATTTTATGGTTAGAAATTCAAGTGCTTCATTTAAAAAATCATACAAATGTTGACAATAATTTTGTAAACAACATTAACATGATGTTGTAAATTGGATTAAAGCGGATAATGAAATATTTGGTTTAACGAAAACATTTTTTATGGATTTTATTACTTCAGATAAAGTCATTTTGTTCAGTTTGTACATAGATATAATATCAAGGAAAAACACCAATGAATCATATAATGATAGTTATGATAAAAATGAAAATTGTAACGAATGGTTTCATCAATCCCGTATATATATAGCTTTAGTTATGTTGAGATGATGGTGGCTAGCAGTGGAATCTAGGATACGCGTTTCTTCTTAGTTGGACGTGACTAAATCTCAGAGTTAATGTTCACTCCAGGACTCGAACCAAGTACCGTTCGCTTCAAATGTCATCACGTTATTCACCTAGCTACTGAATCCTGAAAGCTACTAGCTTGTATTGACTACGTGAATCTTCTCAATGATTTTTAGAACTGTAGTTGATCAGTCTCTTGTTGGCATATGTGCATTCTGTGCGGACTGCATCATTTCAGCCTATAATGCTTGTAATTAAGGTAATACATAGGCAATCCGAACAGTATGCACATGTGCCGATAAGAGACTGATCAATTGCAGTCCTAAACATGAATGGGCAGACTCAAGCAACCGATACAAAATGTATTTCGCTATGTTATTTCAAATCTAAATTTAAATTTAAAAACTACTTTTTTTAAACATTCGGAAAGGCATGAAAGGCAGATTGTTGCATCTGACACTAAGTTCTGATTATTTAAAAGGTAGGCAATGAGACAGAAGAAATGTTCTTTGTTTTCTTCAAATTAATTCAAGAATATGTACACAGTATATTTTTGAAGTATGAAACAAATATAAAATATTAAGTGAGCAAAGTTTATGAGTGAAAGTAATTACATTCAGTCGGAAAATACTGATACTAGGATCTAGATTAACTTGAAATTTGTTACTGTTCATTGATCCGTTGGCGTGAAAATCACAGATCCCTGAATCGTCATTTTCTTCCATGATGCCGCTAGATGATGAAAGTTCAAATATAATAACAATAAGCTATTTCCATCTCGATAAGTACAAATTAAAACAACATATACGACTAGAAGTTCATGCTAATTAATCTCAACTATCTAGCAACAAAATTCAAACACCTAACACATCAATTTATTACTTTTGGGCAGTGTGAGCTAGAGCATTCTATTTACTTGACACGAGCTTTCAACAGTAGAATGGCTGTTTAAGGAGACGTTATGTTGCTTTCTATTTATTTAAACAAAAGTATTGAAACTATGTTGCATGGTACAATCAAAGTCAGTGAACATGGTATATTTACAAATGCAACATATACTTCGAATTATAAACCACTGATTTTTCACAATTAATTGTCTCAATTTGACTGTTTCTTCTGCAGATATCCTTCCATAGTCTCCGATTATAATTGTTCATGCATTTTCGTACCAATTGCGTACCATTCCCGTTCTCTCCTTATCGATCTTCTACTGAAATACATTCAATGCCCGACCACCACCATATACTACTTATGTGGATATCAGTAACCCACACCACAATAGTTATGAACCGTAAAAACAATTAATAACAAATGAGCATAAATAAACAATTTATCTAATGTTAATTCTAACACGTTTTGTGATGACTATCCTAACAAGATCAAACTTTCATATAAGTTCAGTTGTTACATGAATACAAATCGTATAATTATCAGAGCAAAGATAGAATCTGAGGGTATTTTATCACGAGCATAAAAAACAATATCAAGATGAAATATTTATTTTAGTCTTCTCAATCTTTCGCTCCCAAGCATTGCCTTCCGATTGGTGCTACATACTACTTATATCTGTCAACATAGTTAGCATACACCACAGTATTATGTTCATTTAAATTAACAAGACCTGAACTATAGATAATTATTAAATG
The DNA here is from genome assembly GCF_000237925.1 of Schistosoma mansoni. Lineage (NCBI taxonomy): Eukaryota > Metazoa > Platyhelminthes > Trematoda > Strigeidida > Schistosomatidae > Schistosoma > Schistosoma mansoni. The sequence continues at coordinate 5,060,037 of NC_031502.1, read as the reverse complement.
ATATAAAACGAATTCAGTATCTTCAATAGTATAGATAACGTTTTTTAGTGATATTTTTGACTATAATTTAGGGTTACATCTTACTGGTAATTATATCCACTTTCATCCTGTGGTTAATGAATATTTTAAAAAAATACGAACAAAGATTGTAAGAGTTGAAACATCTTATAAAACTTTTCTTGTCTATAGACATTTTCAGTCAAAGTAGAAGAACCTAACTTAAGGTAGTTTGCTTATGTTAAGTCACCATCTCTTTGATAGTCTTAAAAAAAACACTGCCTAAATTTGTCTTTCCGACTGATATGAGATGAAATAATTTGTTTGTTTCGTTTTTTAAACGAAAACAACATATATATAGTGGTTCTTCGTTTTATAAGCATAAATAATAAGCAATTACGACACAATAATTAGCGACGACCAGACATAAAAATTGGCGACGCCTTCATAACAACTGATGACCATTCATAATAATACATACTAATATACATTATCAACTTTCAATTAAGAGCTGCTCATGTTCAATAATCTTCAAAGAAATTAGTAAATGAAAACTCCACTTTAGACTATAAATGATACTTTTCTTCAATTTCCATATTGTGAATTGTAGTATAATAATATTAGTAACAATAAAACGAACTTTTTCAAATATCAATATCATACAAAAAGTTTCACTTTAAAACCTATTGTGTAGTTTGTGGGCTGTAAAGCGTAAAATTTGGCGGAGATTAATGTACAAGAAATTTTAATCGCCGGTAAATGTATAGAGGTAAAAATGAAATGAATATTTTGAACTCATCAAAGAAATGTTTATATAATTTTTTGAGCATTATTCTATATCGGTTTTAGTATGTACAGATGTACGGCAATGATTACTTATCAGATACTAATTCAAGTTTACTTTTTCAACAAAAAAGTCAATTTTAAAAATTAACGCTTCCTTTTTAATAGATGATGGTATTACAATGAATAAAACGGAAATTGACAAACTGATTAAAATAGAAACCAACTAATAGAGTTCAGTTAACACTAAAGAACTATAAAAACACGACATTGGTTACAACTCACCGATTGGTTAACTCTCATTATTTCAGTTGGGTGTGAGGTTGATGCAACTACCCACTGAAGACAATAGAAGATTGTCACGCAACACCGTGGATTGATTGAAGTTTCACATCAACATTGTTGGATGTCGGGTCAGTGGTTTAGAGGTTTTAGCAATTGCGCGTGAAACCGGAGGATCTGGGTTCGAACCTTGTGAGCGAGATTATGGATGTAGACCGTTGAAATATGTCATTCAAGACGAAACAGGCGTCCAGTGCTCCGAGGTTTTCGGCGATGGTCTAACATTGATCGGTTCATGATTTGGATGATATTCAACAATCTCCACAACCCCAAAATGAAAATATATCTCTAGTTATGCCATAAATAAATTGTTGAAAATACCTTTAAACATCATATAAACCTGTTAGTATTCCTCTCAAATGTCAATAATAGTAATAAATTAGATTAAAGAGAATGGTCAATAACAGCGTGCTTAATCATTTCCCTGATGATGGCTACTAGCAACAACATTGATAGAGTTTTCATCTAACCATAAAAATCAAACGGATAATATGGCCGAATTCCAGAAACATAACATCAAAGAAAGACAACTATGATGTTGACGCAATACAAAATAATAGTCTAATTGCATGATCACTTATCAGTACATTACGCATTTCCGTTAACAAATCAATAAACACATAACGAACTCTCACATATTTATGCATATTGAAATATTTACGCAAAATACTTCGGATCCGTTGACCAGACACTATCAGCAACATTCTACTGTGGGAGAGAACAAATCAGATTTAAAGCAGAGGAAGAAATCAGGAAGAAGCTCTGGAAGTGGATAGGACACACATTGAGGAAATCACCCAACTGCGTCACAAGGCAAGCCCTCACATGGAATCTCGAAGACCAAAGAACACATTACTTCGAGAAATAGAGACAGACATGGGAAGAATGAACAAAAATTGGATAGAACTAGAAAGGAGGGCCCAGGACAGAGTGGGTTGGAGAATTCTGGTCGGTGGCCTATGCTCCATTGGGAGTAACAGGCGTGAGTAAGTAAGTAAGAGTATATTACCCGCATACAACCATTATTCATCAAGAAAATCATTGACTACATATTTAAGCACAAATATTTATTAATTACCTTCAAAACTTTTGTCTTTCACAAATATAATTGGAACCAAGAATAGAAATAACCGAAACTTAAAAAGGGAACTATCAAAAAATACCAACAACAAATCCTGAAGTATAAAAAATGAGATCAAATTCTTTTTTTCTTGAGTAAATAAAAAGTAGACTGTCATCAAATTTGTGGAATTTACTTCATTAGCAAATAATAAACGGGAATAAATAATGTGGTTTTTATTTGCCTTCATCAAATTACATAAATCGAATTTCTTAAAAAAAGTCGAAATGTTACAGATGAATAATCAAATAGTAGCGGATTACACTCCTGTTATATACATGTAATTATTCATCTATCATTCCAATTCTGAATATTAAAAGTGATATTCGTTCAAACATATTACTAACTATATATAGTTTGGCAGTCATCGGGAATCTTCCACCCTGTAAAAGCTAACGATAGAAAATAAAGGAATTTATAGTTTTGACTAGCAACACTTTACTCCATTCATTTAAGTCAGTTGCTCAATATGCTCTAGACTAAAATGAAGCAGCTTTCCATTGTTCAATAGTTTTCAATGATCATCTAGATGACGTCAGTCCAAGATAGAAATCACTGATGTATCATATGAACATATAGTGGCCTTGATCTGACTGTAATTAGATCGTAGAAATGATTGTTGTCAAAATATATATCCTGTCTATCCTCGTGTGTAATAAATGACTTAATCCGCGTTGATGAATAACGGAGTTAAACAAGTCAAATACTAGAATGGATTTCGAATACATATATTTTGTACACTCATTCATCTGGACAGGAAATCAGAGGATGTAGAGAATAGAAGGGACCAAAGCGAAAATGACACTCATTAGAGTTGGCGGGTAAGCCAACTCACTTTAACCAAGCGTTAATCGATATTTATAGTGAGATAAAAAATAAGTTACAGACATGTGATGAATAAGATAAGAAATGTACACACATACACTCGTATAAAAAACAGTTAGGGTTGATAAATGAATAATTAACAATGTCAAAACGTGACTCAATATGGATAGGTAAATTGGCTTGTTCAGAAGCTAGAATAAGGTATATGGGCTTAACATAACAACCGATACTACAATCATACTTTCACAAATGTTAGTTCTGTTACTACTTGGAACTAAATTTAAGAACACAATTCTTAGTTGGATTCACCTCAAGTGTAGTAAAAACCCTGTTTGTCCCATATTATATCTTGACTGTGTTCGTTTGTATGTGGATTTCAGAAACAAATAAGCCCCAAACTTCTACCATTTTTCTGAGTACCACTTCATCTGTATTTGATTTTTGTTCTCCCATCTTTCTTATTAAAGTACCATCATCATTCTACCTACCAGGGTGTTGCTATCCCAACTTCAGACTTACATTTAGATTTAAAACCTAGTGAATTCATTAATAGTATTATTTGAGTAATTCTAGTGTGTTCAGTATGCACATTTAAAATAAACAATATGCCTTACATATTTTATATTCATTATTGACAAAATAGGTAGGCTCTTGAATGAGTAAACATATTCATCATATATTTTTTATATTGATAAATATTCAATGATTATAAATGAAGTCAGCTATCCAAATTATTTCATAAATATTTGTAAAGAGCAACTTATCATTGAAATTTGAACTCCTCATTGAAAAAATGGCAAAGAATCTAACCGGAAGAAATCTTCCCACCTGATTACTTTATTGTCTTAAGCTGTACAATTTGTCTGATATAACGACAAAGCTTATCATAGTAGTATCCATCCTTATATAAAGTTGAAGTCAAAGAGTGAAGTTATTAGTAATGAATAAAAATATAGATCATTAGATTGATTACGGTTTATAAAATAAGTGACGGACTGCAGTTGAAAGAAATAACCAGAAAATTGGTGATTTCGATATGAGTTTACAAGCATACAAATTATGATCATCATAAATCAGTCAATTAACTGAATAAAGGAGATATAATAATAATAATAATAATAATAATAATAATAATAATAATAATAATAGCTGAATGATTCCAGTAAGTAAATGCTGGTGGAATATTTTCCAGAGTGGTTGGTTACGACTGATGTGTGACTTCAAGACCAAAGAAATTGCGGGATAATAATTTATGGACGGACCAATTGGAAGCAAGTGAGCGATTTCAGAGTCACAGCGCCTATTTCAATACTCGTACGATCGGTTTACTGCGGATTTTAAAGAGGATGTAATAGTTAGGCGGCTACAGAAAATGAGTTCGCTGAGTTCTTTTATTTGTGATTGCAGTGTTCAAATAACTGCTGAATATTGTGCAGATTATCGTGGCGATGTTATATTTAGATGTAATACATGTTGGGGAAAAAGTCTACTAGAACGGGAACCCTTTTAGCCCTATCCAAACTGACAATAATACAGATTACGATAACTGTTGTAAACTAGATAATAAAAGCACCAGTAATAGTGCCTACAACTTTTGCAGTTGTTACTGATGCTTCGGCGGTTCAGTGGTATGAATACTGTCGAGATATATGTTCAATGAAAATGGCGAGCTTTCATCAGTCACTTGGAGGAATCGAGAGCATCGTACAAATCGACTAGACAGTCGTTAGAAAACGCAAATCCAATAGAGGAAGAAGTCTTAAAGAGGACCGGGTAAGTAACAATACTTCAGATATACTTAGCAGGTCCTTAGTATATATGATAGATCATCTCAAGAAAGACACTTCCAGCGCGTCAGAAACCGACAAGCTACAACAGTAATACCAAGTAAACAAGATTATGTGCATCCAGGTACCACAACATACACGGATGACTGGAGACTATACCGATGCTTATCTAGACTTAGTTCCATGCATCATATCGGGGTTCATAAGCGACATTCTGTAACCCCACCGTGAAAGTACACACAAATAATATAGAAACGGTTTTGTCGAGGCCAAAATAATTTTTGATAGCTTACTACGGCTCCTGAGGTCGACTATTATAGAATCACATGGATGAGTTCCTATACAGTATGCATTACAATTTCAGAATAGCAGAGCCTCTTCCTAACCCTGAAAAGTCCTCAAACTATGTTAACCAAATGTATCCACTCTAATTTTTTGGTTGCGTATAATATATTCTTACACTATAGCGACTGCTTTCTGATTAGCTGAAGTTTTTCAAGGTCATCTACCATTGTTCATATATCATAGTTTAGCCAACAAAGTCATAAATAATGAACAGAAGTTATAAATTGTGCATAAATTATCATTTTTTCAAATTCTTGTGTTGTTCATATGACAAACATTTTCTAAATTCCTTTTTAATGATAAATTTACTTAGTTACTAAAACGAACGAAAGTTTTGATTAAACGATCGGCCCTATAGTATACTGAGATACAAATACCTTAAAAACCACAAAATTTCACACTGAATACTGTGTTAGTAAACGAAATATTCAAAGATAATAAGAATATACCGTCGCTTTCCACTTGGATCCCCCCATAATTCGTTAACGAAGTCTGTAAAAGCCAGGAAAAAGGTTAGGATGCTACGTCCAACCAGCATAAACCACAAAAATACCCTAGAAAACTGGTGGGTTGTACTACACTCCGATCGACTGCCATGCCTTTAGAAGTTACCAAAGCTCACCGGTTACTGATAAACATATAACCATTTCGGTTCACTTTACATCAGCTATTTGGAACTAAAGCTTGTCATGTTACTTTCCACCTACCTTCGACTTTTCCCGGTCCATATGAAGGAGAAATCTAAAGATAAAGGAAATATCTAGGAAGTCAGTATCAGCCATACGAGCACCGGCTAATTTACCTTTCAATAGATAATTTATGTGATAAAGTCATGCCAGTATCGATACATAATAATATGAAAGTTCTAGTCAGAAAATAGTGATCTGTTGTTCAATTATTTGAACTGATTTTAAATGTCTCAATCATCTCCTAAACTTTGTTGTCTTTTTTGTTCCACCTGACACTATAGGATGACAAATGCTCTGTTGGGTGATATATTATTATTGGCGAATCGTCATAAGTGGCTGCGATGATTTAGAACATGAATTTAAAGCACTGTATAATGTTAGAATTTTACCCGAGATACATGTTTCAAGACTTAGCTCCAAACTTTGCTCGACAAAAATATCACAATTCTGTTTTTGCTTCGCCTACAGAAAAATTTCTGACCTGGATGCTAGAAAGCAGGTCTTTGAATAGCATCAACATTTATTTGACATTTTATATGAAGTCTTTTAAAATCATTAAGCTAAATAAACAAATCTGTTCGCTATTGACATTGAGGCACATTTTCATCCAGTATACGCTTAATCGAATACATAATATTTTCACTAGATTTAGTGTGATTTGAGCTACTTACATTCACATAAGTACTATACAGCGATAGTCAGGAATAAAATGCATTTCAGTAGAGAATCGAGAAAGAAACAACCGAAACAGAAAGCAATTGGCATGAAAATGCAGGAACAATGAAATCTAAGACGATTGACTGATATTTACAAACGGAACTGTCAAGTTTGAGAAAATTGATTGACATTTTGCAAATGAAGTATATACTGTATGGTTCTCAGATTTTACTAAAATGTTCTGTTCGATCGTCCCCACTGGTGTTCTTGTTCACTATATTAGTAGTTCGGGTATAAACTCAATGGTATGTGAAGTGAATGATATTGTCTTCGAGTAGCAATGTGACTATTAAAATTAGAATCGAGGTACATCTATGCACAGATCTGTGTAATAAAACTGTTCTCTGATTCAAGGTCGCATTAAGTCACTGAAACTAGTCTTCATATCGCAACTTTAGCGGGAAAGTTTGATCTAATCTGTATACTAGATAAACATGACATTGGTCAGTGTTCAATGATCAATCCGCAAAATTTAGGAATACAGTTTATAATAGCATTCAAAATATCATTAACATAAATAGAAGTGTTGGTCTGTTTGAAAACTCTGAACACAGTAAAAACAATATGAACAATATGTATTCCTTTTACATTGTCCTGACTCATCAGAGAAACTTAAATGTACGAAATAATTACTTAAACATATTTAGGCCTAACAATTAGATAACTGAGTATATTCTTCTTTCAACCACTTATTTCGACTCCCGAAAATCGGCGAGACTATAATTTATGGACGAGCCAATCAGAAGCGTTTGAGGGATTTCAAGGTCACGGCTCCAATTTCAGTGCCTGACGCTCATGTACGATCGGTTCACAGAGAATTTTAGAGAAGACTTGACAATCAAGCGGCTACAACAAATGAGACTAATAAGAAGTTCCTTTATTTGTGATTGTGGTAATTAAATTACTTGTAGACCTTAGGCAGACTACCGTGATGTTATCCTTCGATGTAATATATGTTGAAGGAAGACGTTTGCTAGAATAGGAACCTTTATCGCTCGATCCAGATTGAGATTAAGGCATATTATAACAATTTCCGCGAACTGTATAACAAAAGCACCAGTAACATTGGCTGCAATAATCGCACATGTTACTGAAGCTTCGGCTGTTCAGTGGTATGAGTGTTGTGGGGACATATCCATAATAAAAATGATAAACTTACACAACCGGAGTACACACAAACAATAATGAAGCTATGTAGTCGAGTCTGAGAGGGATTTTGTGACCTTATCATGGCTCCAGAGACCAACTATTATGGAGCCATATGGATGAGTTCCTCTACCTTATGCATTACGATTTTGGAACCTTTGAACCTTTTTCTAACCTCAACAAGTTTTTGCACCATATAAAAGAAGTGTATCCACTTTAATTATTTCGTTTTGTATAATATATTTTTACCCTATGCTGACTGTTTACTGATCGGCTAACATTTCTCAAGGTCACTTAAGATTCGTTCAAAAGTCGTCCATAAATTATAGTCTCGCCGGAAAATCTAACCTTTATGATAATTTATAACATAGCAGCAGGTTGGAGTTGAAATTCTCTTGGACATTCATTGTAATAGCTAACATAAAATGTTCAAATTCTGTAACTCTTCTTCACGTATAAACATGGTATGAAACTGACTGGTGTTTTAGGTTCTAAATCTTTTCACGTAGAAAATTATCTAACATTATTCAAGAAGAATCTTTATAAAATCTTTTCTCATTGAACCCAAATTTTTTGTGGGATATATTTTACGGCTTTACTTATTAACAAATTCAGAGTTCTTTCTAAATGACAATTTTTTTTTGATAAGTGGAAGAAACGATGCGTAAAATTTATTGTTAAAACAACTGAGATTTACACCTCCTGATGATATTTTTTGTCTCCTATATGTATAGTCTTAATCTAAAGATTTGATTGTCATTGTCTCAGAAAAGCAATGAAATCTACCCAATTAAATCATTAAACCTATAAAACTGTATACTTGAAAAAGTCGTTTATGTTTTTTATCTGTTTCAGTTTTTCTATCATTCGTTTCAGATGTTTCTTTCATTGTGTTAGTCTGTCCTAAAGTATCTTGTTTCTAATACATATAAAACAAAAGATATGCTCCAGTTAGACAACAGCCAATTAACCATCCATTATGTATAAACATAAATATTCTGTATTTAAAAATATTCATCTTTAATTTTCTTGTCTATAGACATTGACAATAATCAACTGCGTGGATTGTCTGTCGTTCCGTTGTGGTTCATGCAAATTATGAATCATCATAATTATCATCATCATCAAGCTCTCTTCCCCCTAATAAAACAAAACAATTAACTGGAAACTTTGTTTTCATTTAATTATTGAAAAATTCATTTTTTTGAAAAAAAAAATTAGTGAACTTTAAACAGGATAGACAAAAGTTAAACATCACCTTTTGTTTAACGCACACACAACCACAAATGTACACAGAAGCATTTGTATACATGAGAATGTACCAGACTGTAATTGTTGTATACTGAACAATTTGTCTTTAGATCATGTGTAATGAATCATTTGACAATGTAAATTATTGTCTTAAACTCTTCATTAAAATAGTTTTACGGTAATAAATAACTGAACAAATATTTTCAGTTGTATAAAACATGATATAAATCGCCGATTCAATCATCCAACACATGGTTATACTGATTGTGATATCGGAAAAGGAATAAGAAATCGCTTACTTATTTTTAAGTCGATTAAAAAGGGAAATTTCATAAGATGAGTAGATTATCAATATTTCATGCAAATTGTTATCATAGAAGAGGATTTCTTTTAAACTTCAATTTTAGCATACTCATCCCAGCAGTTACTGAATATACCACCAGTATTGTAGTTTGACGACACTTTACCACATAACACCTATAATCGAATCGCGCCCACCCAGTAAAAACAAAAGTTAGAAGCGAGGAGGTTGGAAGATATATTTGGTGAGTTATCAATGTATCGATAAGTGACTGATCTAATCTGGCTAATGATCGTAGGAGATGTTTCGCATGCCATTCTGAAACGTAATCTGGTGCGGATGCATGACCGAGCGCCTTCAGCTAAATGAGTCCACCAAAACTAATGTGGTCAGCATCCAATGTCGAACACTTACAGAGCTATTGATTCTGGGGATTTATTTATAGCTACATTACTATATAAATAAATATTTACATAATATTTTCAAAATCTTCAATAGGTTAATAAATAAAAAATATATCAACTATTCCACATTCATGGATTACTTACTTAAACTTTCTTATCCGTTTTATAGGTATAGGCTGCTGGATGTCAACTGATTGGTTACAATAGATGCATACACATGTATATGAACATCAACATTGAGACCTAGATACATCTAGCCGACAAGTCTGGAACAGAATCAAATAAGCGTTCTGGTTTTCATTATAAATCATAATTCATCTATTTAAAAAAAATTGTGACAAACTGTTTGGATAGAGACAATTAGATCATGGTGCACATACGCCAGTACCGGTTGGTGAAAATACAGTACTGGATTATAGTATCTGGTACTATGCAAGCTCGCATAACCCATTTCTGGTTTCCGGACAGACTAATTTATTCATTCTTCTTGAATCACATCTTGACCTTCTCAATAGTTCGCTTATGAACCTTGATTGTTTTTATGCGAGTGTATGTGTCTGCATCGCTTACACTGTTCATCATATGTCTTTAGCTTATTTTTGTCTGGCTATAAATATTGAGCCACGCTTTATCAAATTGATTCACCACACTTGCCTTTTGCGCTTCACTTCAATATCTTGTTTTGATTCTTAATGTCTGTCCAAATAAACGAGTGCCTGAAATCAATTCATCCAACTAAACCCGTATTTGACTTTTTATTATCGCTGTCACACAAACGGGTTTAGCTAAAGTGTAAAATACAGATTAAGATAGGAGTATCATATTCCTGGTATATTCATTCGTTCTTTAAAATCAGAGTAAAATCCACTGGGCACTAATCGATAATTGTAATGCTTGCCACCCCTAGAAGCAACAACAAGTAACTGGATATGTATCAAATTAATTTTCTTGCGAGTTAGAACGTTTTGAGATGGTGGAGAAAGTCAATTTTAGTTTAGGTCACTGAAATGTGATAACTAAGTGATTTGAAAAAATTTCAATACCATTAAGATAACAGATATCTCAAAGAATTAACAGTAATTAACAATTAATTCACCTTTATTCACTAACTTTTGCTACTATGTTTTCCATTATTTGAAATACATGTGTAAGTCTGTAATAAAAAAAACTATCTTTAAATCACCTTAAGTCTTACTAAAACAAGCAAATCTATTATATAGTCTTAAAATGATCTTTGAGATGTTCTAGTAAATCAGCGATGACAATGGGTAATTATTGTTTAAAATAGAGAATGTACTGAGGTATTGTGCTTGTCCTGAAATATAGAGATCTTGGAATTGCTGAGTTGATGGGCTGTCAGTGGCTACTGATCTCAATCCAGAATGAAAAAATGTTCAATGCAACTTGTCTTGAAATGATTCATCAAGTGTTTTCCATTAATTAATAACATAAACTTTGAATTTTTTAAAAGTTATTCATAATAACTACTGGTAGTATTATCTGTTTCAAAACACACAAACTATCATGTACCCATAAAAAGTGTTCGTAATGCACAAGGTTAGTGTACACGACGTTAAATTTTAACCAGATTATATTAATGGATAAGTGATTTGCTTAATTATCATGGCTGTCTTGTTTTTTAGTTTCCCAAAATGATTTCAATCATCTGACTCAAATGCAAATCTGATTGTTCCGTTTCATATTTTAAAGTTTTTTCTGAAAATCAGCTACGAAATACTCAAGCCCTTATTCTTAATATTCTTGTTTCATTCAATATTAAATAGTTATTTATCTAATAACTGAGCTGTTCAGCGATTTGGTGATCGAATAATTTTATTCATTACATTATCATGTTTATGATGTTCAGTTAGCCAAGCATAATACCAATTGAGAATAATCCATAAGTAACTGGTTCTTCAGACCCTAAACGATTTGTTTGTTATCCCCTTTTCTATCAGTCAGATCACTGTTTTTTCAAGGGTACAGTACCTTGTATAATTCTCACTATCTAGGAAGACGGATATTTTTGATTGCATTATTCCTTACTTTGTTTTCATATGAATAGTTTGTAATTAATTTCTATCAGACTAATGGAAGGTGAAACTGATTTTATTTGATATTCTTTTGCGGTTCATTTTTTGGCGCTAGCTTTAAAGTACCTGGATGTAAACTAATCGTTCAAATCTAAAAAAAATAAGTCATTTCGGGTGAAGAAAAACTCTATTCTTGTTCCCATTGTTGACCTTGCACCTGACAATCAACCAAAATGAATCAGGAATCACTATTAACACTATCGTAATTCATGGTAAAAGACATGTTTCGTTATCTGTCGTTTTTGCTGAGCTACATAAAAAATGCAAAGTTTTCTTCGACATAACACCACACCATAATACTACAGACATTTCAAGTGTAGGGCAGTCAGTCATGACGGAAGGAAAATTACAACATGACAGACATTCCACAGTATCAACGTGACTGCAATTAATGACTGCGATACGCTTAGATGACTTGAAAACGTCAAATTTATTCCCAGTCGTCATTTCTACCAAGATGGGTGAATCGCAGCGAAATGAGGAAATTTCCACAAAACATTTCACAGTAAATTTCGATAGTGTAATAAGAAGACGAAGATTATGAGAACTCTATGGTATATATTTGCGCAATACATTTCGAACAATCTGATCACACATATACTTGTTAAGAACATTTATTTATAAAAATAAAAGGTCAACTAGACTAGAAATGGGGAGGGGGTAGGAGTAGACAAGGATAATAATAATAATGTGAAAACAATTATTGCCCTGTACAATACAAACGGGGTTTGATAAGGTGCCTATTTAACAGGCTTGATCGTATTTACACAAATGACGCTATTTATGATGTTAAGTTGTTAAACAAGACATTAATGGGGAATGGTTATCCACCTAAATTTATCAATAGACAGAAAGTTCATGGCACAGGGGGACCTATTGTAGCCTTGGTGGAAAAACAGCCTGTCTACATCACCTTACCATTTAGAGGTGATTTAAATTTGAATTTAAATTTAAATGTGTGTGTGGTCACACATACATAGGGAGGAGCAATCGTGAACTAAAAATTAGGGTGTGTGAACATGTACCAAAATGTTTGCAGAAACAATTAGAATCAAATGACCCGATAAGAGTAGAAGATAAACATCCATCATCCTCTATTGCTAAACATATAATGGAAACAGGTCATAAGATTGATCTTAACTCGGCTTTTGTGGTGTTGTATAAAAGTATGAAAGGGTGTATAATAAGGTTTATTGAAGCCTTAGCTATACGAAAATTCAAACCCCCTTTGTGTATTCAAAAACAGTTTGTTCTCTCCTTAAACCTACCCTGGTAAGCTAATTAGCTTATTATCCAGAGTGATTAGGTTTCAAATTGTGTTCACATTATTATTATTAGCCTTGTCTCCTCCTACCCCCTCCCCATTTCTAGTCTAGTTGACCTTTTCTTTTTATAAATAAATGTTCTTAACAAGTACACGTATGATTAGATTGTTCGAAATGTATTGCGCTTATCCTATCATCACATGGTTCTGATAATCTTCGTGTTCTTATTACACCATCGAAATTTATCACAGTAAATTTTAAATAAAAGCATTAAGTAATTCGTCTCACTACCGATTACGCATTAACAATCGGCAGAAAAACTGAAATCTAATATGGCGATTGACTAGTTTTATTTCAAAACTGTGTAAATAATTTTTTTTTATATTTTTCTAAAATGATTAACTGTATTGGTTCCAAAACGTATAATTTAATAATACGAATATAATTTGAGATGGGATTAGATCAAGCTCAATAACAAATTGAATTTCAGACACCGTTGAATAGACCATGAACAATAACATACCGTAGTAGCCATAAACATTATTTTTAAACATCAAATTATATCAAGAGGATGGTCCAAGCATAAATAAAAAAACTAAATCAAATTATTATGTAATTTTAATATGGTTCCTAATGTATTAGTCTATAACTTAATTATGATCACTTATTGATTTTGTTTCTACACAGTTGAATAATTTGATTGTGAAGCTTTCGTTTTTGTTATGTAGAGAGGTGAAATCAGTCTATGAACTAGTGCAATCCAGGATGTTTATTATATCTCAATCTTGCTTTAAGCCTATCCACAGACGTCTATGGTATTGAAACCAAAGTTTTCATGCTTACTGTTAAGGCGACAGTTGATACACATCAACTGATGGACACAAAAACGTTTTACAGAACTATCGACCTGTGTCATACAGAAACAAATGTTACTATCATTATATCTATTACCCTTATTTCTAAGTTTTAACAAAAAAAATGCATATCTAATCTTACAAAAGTAACACTTGGTGTATACTTATCAAGACGGTACCTATTTTTCTGGCTCAAACCCACATACATTTCATTCACTGATATTATTTTATAATAAAATAAAGTTTCAATTATCTATAACAATAATTATAATACTTATGTTCATTAACATAAATCTTGTTATTTTAAGGAATTCCGAACATCGGTTCGGCAATATCGCTATACGTTTTTCCCTGAAATATCCTAAGATTGTAACCTTTAGAAAACTAGATTTTATTAATGTTTATTTCAATAGCCAATATCTGTCACTCATCTTCTATGAAAAACATATTCTGTAAGTTCAGGTGTTATGACAAACCTTTTCTATCCATCAAGTATTAGACGTATGAATCCTGATTTATTCGTCTTTTGTCTTTTCAAAAGATAGACAAGAATCGGAATATGCCAACAAGTGCCACGTTTTAGTCTGAGACTTCCTGTCTTTAGCACTACGATACGTTATAAACCTTTAATTACAGAGTGAGTATACACAATTCGGATTCATAATTATTTTTTACAAATAAATCCAAAACAAGAAGGTTTATCACAAAAATTGGTAGCTCTAACATCACGATAGTTAATACTAATTCTAACATAGTAACCTGACTGAATCTGCTTATTTATCAATCTAATATTCATTTGATACAATTAATCATATCTTTAAGAAACTATTAGTAAACTACCTTAATTTATTAAGATACATCACTTTAAATGTTCAGATTACTTTTGTCAGCTTCTGTCGCAAGCTTGTTTAAATAAAGTCTGTAAAAGTTGATAAATTTTAATTAACACTAGATTGGAAAAGTCCAACTTTAATAATGCCCTCGAAAGTTATCATTTCATTTGGAAGCATTGCTAATATATATTGTCCATCATTTATATTTCTATGTACGTTAGTGAAATTATTATGTCTAGTTGATGAATCTTGTGATGAAAATGATCCACTTAAAAAAATTCCAAACGCATATACGAACACTATGTAGCATAATAAGCAAAGATGGATAGTCGCTAGCAGTGAAATCCAGGGTGCACGTTTCGTTCTACATTGGACTCGTCAGCTGGATGCCCCTGCATCTCAGGGTTGATGTTTACTCTGGGACTCGAACCTAGTACCATTCGCTTCAAACACCATTGCGTTATCCACTTAGCTACTGAGTCCTGATAGCCGCCTGCTTGTGCAATGGGGTGAAGTTATATTTACTTGATGTTGTTTAATTGTATCTTCCCATTGTTATTTAGGACTGCATCCTGTGCACATATGCACATATACCAACAAGAGACTGATTAATTGCAGTCGTAAATAACATTGGGAAGATACAAGTAAACAACACCGATTGACTATATAGCAAACTTATGAAAAGATGAATGCACACTAGTCTTTACCTCGTCTGCTGAACATTTATTCAGTTCTGTATCCACCAAATTCTCCATCTAGAACTATTCGTAAAGTAAAACGGACTAGAATTAAGGGTCGCATGTGCATAGTGGAAGCTTTACCGGTTCATTAATTGGAGTTTGATGTTAATATTTAAAAGCGGTATATCCATTCTCTTAATTCACAATGTTCTTAATAGTCTCTTCTCATTTGTTAGGTCGTTTATTTTGACACTTGTTCATTCATATTCTTCATCTTCTTTTTGGCTGTCAAAGTAGTAGATCTTTCATATCCCCCTTTTACGTTATTTCATTCTTATACCTATTTGACACAACCTTCAATTTGGTTAACTTTTCATACCTCAATGGATGATGCACGTTTTTAACTTTGTTTTAGTTACATATGTGCAATATACATTAAAAACAAAATGCTTTCACTTAGTAGAATTATCATTGTTATGTAAACTGGTGAGTGCTTTAATCGTTGAATTCTTGAGTCAATCTAGGCTAGACCGCACTGCTGAGGAGTCCCATAATAGGACGAAACGGCCGTCCAGTGCTTCCAGGTTTTCGATGGTGGTCTAGCTTCAATTGACTCATGATTTCAACTGTGAAAATACTAAATTCTCCACAAAACCTCCTCTGATCTATAATCATATGCTCACTAGTGACTGACTTCAAGAGATATTTCCTTGAGTTCTAGTGGGAAGCAGTGGCCAGTGGAGTTCTACCAGGTCTGTTGTAGAGATATCATCTCACTGAAGACAATTGGTGAACGGTCGCTCAAAATCGTGGATTGGTTGAAGTTAGACATTAACACCGTTGGATGCCAGCTCAGTGGTCTATCGGTTAAGGGCTTCGGCTCGAGACTGGTAGGTCCTGGGTTCGAATCTCGCTCGCGAGAGCGGATTCGTGGATGCGCACTGCTGAGGAGTCCCATAATAGGACGAAACGGCCGTCCAGTGCTTCCAGGTTTTCGATGGTGGTCTAGCTTCAATTGACTCATGATTTCAACTGTGAAAATTTTAGATTAATCTGTATTATTCTCATATAAATAAAAGGTGCTGTCAATATTTGAATTTATAATCACATAGCTACATACTAGCTACGCTAAAATAAAGGACTATAATGTCCTGTTACAAGGAATTGAAACAGCTACATAATTATTTTCTTAAAATCATTGTAAAATAAAATATGACAACATAGTATCAAGCTTCAACTACACAATACACTGATTAGTCGGTAAATTAAGCTTGATAATACTTTGGTTCATAGTACCGATGAAATGAAACCATTGTGGAATATTTTTCAATACTAAATCGTACATGGAAATGCATCGGAAAAGCTTTTAATTTTATATGGTCACTTGTTATGTCTCTACCTACAAATCTAATGAGTTCGGAAAATACTTATTTGTATCTTAAACAGTTTGTGTGAAAATGTCTTCTTGTGCCTCGATCTGGTTATTTTACTGGATTTATAAATTAGAAAGATGACTGCTATCTTCTAAGTATCGAAAAAAATTTATTTATGAATTTAATTTTCAAGGTTAATTCTCGAAATTGACTGTAGTCAGATGAATAAACAATATAACTTGAACTCTTTTGCAAAACGTCCCCACAGTCCCCATTAAAAGCGAGAACTTCCGATTCCGTGATATCTTCCATATTCTTACGTCGCCTATTCAGATATAAATGATCCACGTTTACAACTTCAGTCAATTCATTTTCTAATGTCATGATCATTCAATGTCCTTGGTTATGACTATATCACAGTTGATAAAATTGAGAACAATCAGTCAAAGCGTATATTTTAAGTCACAAATTTAAAACTAATTCTTAGGATTTCTGTATTGCGAAAAGATCAGACAGTATTAACGAAATAATAAAAATGCTGTTAGATGTTATTTTAAATTTCGTATATTATGGTTACTATGAATTCATTCAGGAAGTTTTAAATATAACCATCCAGTTTAGAATAGATTCCATATAACATAGTTTACTACTCATTTGGTATCAAGTAATATATTGCGCGGAACGAGTTTAGAACTAATTTCCCTGGAGTTATTGGCTGCATAATAATATCTCATGTTGTTTGATTGTACTTTCAAAATGTAAACTCATTGTTTAGTAAACACCGATATAAGTATGGGAGAAAAAGAAAAGTTATGGGCATAACATTATTTTTGTCTTCTATCGTTTCGGCAAATTTCTTTAATTATCTACTGAAATTCATCAAGTAAATTGATACATTGGTAAAAGATGACTAAATGCATATTTAACTTATTAAGCCAGTACTTCTTTATGTTAAGACAAATAATTTGTAACTATATTACTGATGAATATCATTAAAAAACATCTTTATTACAGACATGTTTTAATTATGTAAGATTTATGTAAGAAGAGACTTAAGATTTTTATAGAGTTGAGATCATGAGTCAACTGAAGCTAGACTACCATCGAATACCTGGAAACACTGGACGGCCGTTTTGTCCTATTATGGGACTCCTCAGCAGTGCGCATTCATGATCCCGCACTCGCGAGATTAGAACCAAGGACCTACGATTGATTTTCAGTTATTTTCTTTTTAAAAGGAATTGACAATTTTTAAAACATTTCCTGACTTACTGACAAGTCATGAAAGCTAGAACAAAATAACATTTTGATATTGTCTACTGTTTAATGATTCAATAACTAATGTAAGCAGTTTCATACATTTTATGTGTATACTTGTGCATTCATTTCTTTATAGAATTACTCATTTTTATTCAAAATCTAATATTTCGTATTACCGTATTTGTTCCTGGAATCAAAACCTAACTATATATAGATGATTTTAAAAAAATCACTGTTCGTTTTCACAGAAAACTAATTCTGTTAGTAAGCAAAGATGGATAGTGGTTAACAGTAGAATCCAGGATGCGCGTTTCGTCCTATTTGCTTAAAATGCTTGTGAATTAAGGCAATATCGAGGCAATAAGCACAGTATGCACATATGCCAATAAGAGACTGACCAGTTGCAGTCCTAAGCATCAATGGGAAGATTCAAACAAACAATACTAAGTAATTCTGTTAGTGTGTTATTCAATTAGTTTTATGAGATTTTAGGTGTTTAATTTAAATTCTAAGAGTTTATTTACTTCATGGATGAATAGAATGGTTTACATATTTAGGCATAAAATTATGATTTACGATTGTTAGTTGTACCAATTTTCTACTGATTTGATTTCTTGACAGTTTTTATCACCAATAACCACAATAATCATTATGGAGATACTTATGAAATTAAAACTGAGAGGTAATGGGAAGTTAGAAATGAACATTTAAGGACGTTAGTAGATGAGTAAGAACTTTTTTTTAGTATGGTACTACGATTTAATCCGAATAATCTTATTGGACAATATTGTCTGCCATTCGACCAATCAGCAATGCTCGTTAATTTATTTTTCACGGTAATCTTAAAATATATATATATATATATATATATATATATATATATCAAATGTCTCCTCGTTCATGTTATCTTACGTTGTTCCTGTTGATTAATGAAACATGATGTTTTGAGTCGAAGTAATTGAATTTGTTGTTAATTCATAGGCTATCAGTGGTTATTCATACCTTTAATCCTAGTGATCCGCTCAATCAATTAAGGAAACAGTTTCATTTATTTACTTTGCATCCCTTCATTTTTTAAAAAAAACTGGCAACGAATGAGTTTAATTTATATATTACTCGGAGTTTGTCGTAAAGACCCGTTTATCACTGTCCTTAACATTTTCCTCTTCTATGTTGACTACGAAAATAGGTCATATATGTTACTTAAACTATTTGTTTAGTCAAATATATGAAATAAGCAATATCGACTAATATTTTGGTGAATATTTACATTCAATCGAAATTTAGTATTAAAATTGCGACAATCCTTAAAAGAATGGAATGTAAACAGAACAAGCAGTGTGTTTTACACATCTAATAACTACTAGTGTATGCGCGTGTAAGTTTATTGTATTTTAAATAATGTAATAACGATAGGGCAGCTTGATAATTTAAATTTAATATGTTCGATAGATTAAAATCACTCATGGTACTGAGACAAGAAGAGAATATCTACGTTCAGATACTACTAGACGATATACTGAAGGAAGCTCTCGTGCATATATATATATATATATATACATGATCTCAATCTTCAGCGCCAGTAAAAATTTCATGGTTGAAATTAGTAAAGATCCTATTGCTGATGATGCCATAAAATAAGAGATTAATGAAAGTCCAAAAATTGGTTTTCCAAAAAATCATTTTTGTATTTATTTATGGAAAACTGTGATTGAAAATCCGGTCAGTTAAGATGTATGGACCATTTTAACATGATTAAACATTGCAAAAATGTTGGGATTATGAATTGGTAGTTTAAGTGGAGTGAAGAGTTAAGTTTAGCGTTAGAATGGTTAGGGTTAGCAATGTTAGTGTTTGGATATGTATTGACAGTGAGTAAATACTTTATAATCATCAGGCACTCGTAACTATATCTAAGTCGCATCGAGTATGCTCAAATATAGTCTGCATTACAGGCAGATATGTTTTAATTTAGCGTACGCAGCAAGTTACATTCTCTATATGATTGGAGGAAAGGTGTTTAGTAGCGATTTCAAGCATTTCACATACTACTTATCAACAGTTTTCCAATAAGATACTTGCTATTCTTCA
>NC_031502.1:4959062-5039681 GCF_000237925.1 Schistosoma mansoni | reverse complement strand
AATAATCACAGGTTTTGTGATATCTCAATTAGTAGAAAATTGTATTCCTGACGTTTCGTAACTTATTGTAAGTCACTTCTTCAGAGCTGATAAATAACTAACTAAAATAAATTATCAGAAGTTGGAATAGTGCAAGGGGAACATAACAGAATACTTTTAGTACAATCAAAATCATAATAGATCTTGACAAGTCAACGTCATTTTATTTTTGGTCATGGTGATTTTGTTTGAATTATCGCTGTGTTTATTTGTGTATATGAACAATGCATAATTTCTAGTACGAAGTTGTGGAGTTAGAATTTGATTGTGTGTGCAGATTCTGCGGAAAATCAATAGAGTCAAATGTGGTTGTTTGGAAAACAGTCCAAGTTGGATGAACAATCAGGCCTTCTTTCTACTAAAAATATTCTGTTATGTTTCCTTTGCACTATTCCAACTTCTGATAATTTATTTCAGTTAGTTATTTATCAACTCTGAAGAAGTGACTTACAATAAGTTACGAAACGTCAGGAATACAATTTTCTGCTAGTTGGAGTATCACAAAACATGTAATCCTTATTCGGAAGTTCGCCTCAAAATTATTTTTTAGGAAATAAGAGACCATTCTTCAATTTGATGTTCTACTGTGATTCAATCAATTTCATACTGGTTTTTATCACTAACTAACTCACTGATCCGTCTACCTCCTGACTTTAGGATGTTGGACTTTACCCAACGTGATAGCGAAACCTTAGTTCCATACTGGGACAAAATGGTTACTCAGTCCTTTCTTTTTACAAACGTACTCGAGCTGTAACCTATCTGTATCAGATAAAACCATTGAGTTCATATTGTTATTTATTTTCCTGAATCTTAATAATATCTGGAACATCTTACAAAATGAAATGGTTTTCTAGGAACCAAATGATTGTGTTTAAACAGATAAATACTCTTTGTAAAAAGATATTTATTTTATGAACAGTACCACAGATGTATAAGACAATACGATGATTCTACAAAAGATAAGAAGAAAATATTTTTTCATAAGTTTTTTTATTCCTTGAGTAAATACTTATTTCAGATAAACGGAAATATTCCTCTCAATAAAATAGCCCACACCTTTCTTACAATTTATCACTAAATAAATATCCAATTTTCAAAGAATTGTCTTTTTAAAACTACTCTGAAATTGAACGACACTTTTTAGTTCGTTTCTCATTTGTTGGTATGGAGAGTGACTCCTAACTTCACAACTTCTAAGTACTTTGTACAAAATCACAATTCATCAGACAACCGATTCGCAACACTGAAAGTATTACTAGCTTATATTAGAAAACATGTGGTTGGAATATAATTCTTAAGAGAGTTATAACACAAATTGAATTTAATTAAATAACAGCTGAAAATTATGTGAAAAGGGGCAGAGGTTTCACTGTCAGTACAGAACTTCTCAGTAGTATTTCTTAACAATGAATGAGGTCTATTTTCGCCAATTCGGAAGAACAACTAGACTTGGAAAATTTATTTACTTCAAGACTAAAGTAACTTTTACATTTAAAAACCTTAGACAGTTAATTTACTCTTTTATAAATAAACTTTTTCTAAGTGACTTTATTTCTTTTGTTCCATATGTGAGAATATTCCACTTATGTAGACAAGTAATTCAATGGTTATTGAGTTGGTCTCATCACTAAACAAACGGTTGTACATTCGTAAATAAATATAATAACTGTCTGTTTTCTATTTGTTCGTTCCCTGTAGTTATCAGTAAATCAGCAACAATCATGTTTTAGGAAAACATGAGTCATTGAAAATATCCTGTTTGGAAAATGGAATTAATTACACCCCAAAACCATGTTATTCTCAATTTTTATACTTATATATATATATATGGGAATAAAATAAAATGAATTGTTTACTGCAAACATAATGAAAGTTATTATTATTATTACTATTATTATTATTATTATTATTATTATTATTATTGTTCCTGGACTCTGAAACATAAACACAAACATTGAAAGGAAAAGAAACAACTTTTAAAAAAGAAAACAGAAAAGAAAATGCACAAATGAGTCAGTCTTTCTTTTGACTTCATTATTTATTTTTGCAATATTCAAGATATGAATCACTTGATAAATAATGCACAGTTATGTTTACATAATGCAGACATTCAAAATACGTTTTGAATTAAGATTTGTACGTCAATATTTGGGAATGTGTGTCATTGAACCTCAGCTTAGTGATTTAGTGGTTACGCGCATGATTAGCGACCAAAAGGTAATGTATTTGATTGCTATCGGGGTCGCATAAGCAAATAGTCTACTAGTTCCATACCTCGATAGTACAGCGCTTTTTTAGTTTCCAGTAATGTCCTAACTGAAGTCAGTTTGTGAAGGATGATAACTGGAAAATAGGTCTTTTCAAGTATACGAAAATAATTCTCACTAAGCAAAGTGTCTATTAAATAAACTAGGGAGTTCTCGGCAGTTTTTTGGCACATATTTCGGATAACAAAACACTGAACACAGTCAGACCCAGAAGCTTCATAAACAGTGGGCCTTCAACAACGTTTTATCACTCACAAAACCATCGAATTCAACTGTGAACTTAGATATATATCTTCAGTAGTGTAGTGAACGAGAACACCAGTGGAGACAATCGAATGTATTTGAGCACAAAATTACAGAATATCTCACTAAAATCTAACAACCATACAGTAAACAGTTGACTTGCAAATTACAATCAATTGTCTCAACCTTGACCATTCCTTCTCCGATTATTATTGTTCATGCATTTTCATACCAATTGCGTTCCGTTTTCGTTCTCTTCCTATCGATCTTCTACTGAAATGCATTCAATGCCCGACCATTGTTATATACTACTTGTGTGGATATAAGTCGCCCACACTATAGTAGTATGTTTGGTTCTGATATTCCAATAATAACAGCGCCTATTTTACTCTAAATACAATGCTGTTGTGTGCTCAAATTTATTCAACGGATTATAAGACAACATGTTACAAATTGTATTTTATATAATAATGATGTAGCCCAGTTTCATAAATCTTTCAACTACATTACTTGACTACAGCAACAAAATATGAAATAGCGCAAATAGATCAAATTATTGTGTCTGAATTCTTCCTGCTGTACTTATGATTTACTCGAAAAAGTAGTCAAGTACCTGTAGAAGTCCCCTTTGGCTCATCAAAGTCTTTACGTTCAATGTTCGTGGTCCTAGACTATTTATGTCAGTATGAAATATATTTAGAATATTTGCAATTGTCTTAAATATTTCGCATAATATAAAAATTCAAGTCTCTCATGTAAAATAACTTGAAATTTTCTTTGAGTAGAGTGGTTGAGATCCGATTTTCAATGATTATCACCACGTAATTTATATTTTCTGAAAAGTGATTGCTAACTCAGATCAAATTGGAACTAAAAGAATCATTATCATTCATACAGTAACAATCTAAGTAATCATGATAACATTTACTAACAATATTACTTAAAAGCAGGACAACATGTCACGTTAGTGTTTTGAACAACAATCTTTCTTGAAAGGAACACACAGTTTGATTTCAATCGCATCCTCTAACTAATAAATTACTTTTGAAATAAAGTTCTTTTACATTAAATTAACTTATGTGACGTTATTTTAGTTAAGATCACTTTTGTTGTTTACAATAGATAGTATATACGATGCTATCAAATTTTCATCCGTTTAACTATTGGTGATTTAGTTGTAAACCTAATGAACCCAGGATAACACAACCTAAGAGCGTGAATAACTCTTCCAAACTTTATTTTATTCAACCAAAGAACACCAGCTGTTAGATATTCATAAACCCATCACAGGCAAACTGAATCGGTAACACAGACATTATTGGTATAGATACCTTTCCGCTGGACGAGACTAAGAAAACAATGTTTAAACTAAAGTTGATTTGATTTTATCTATCGTTCGCTCTTTACAATATTTGCTACTTCAAATTACTAAAAGCCAAGACACACTATTCATTTAAGGTTAATAAACTCTTCGAACGATTTGCCATTTTTCGTGGTTATTTTTGTGTAGTCTAATCATTTCATAATGCACCATATGTGATTAAAGCTTTAAAGACAATTTTAAGCGAAAATTGACACGCTACTTGTATCATAAACTATGCTTCACATTCTAACAGCAAAACACAACGAAATTATGTCTGAATCAGAGTATTCGATTAAACATCTTACCCACACTCGAATTAAAGTGATTTTCTTTGTCCTCCTTAACTTTTTAATATTGATACCTTATAACTGTCCATTATTGTAAACAGTAATTAACATTAACAATAAAAAGACAAACAGTGTAGCACTTATCATTAGTGTTCTTTCCAACCTAGAGTAGAATGTAGAAATGTAGTGAACTAGAAGTCAGGTGAGCAAAGCCAATTTATTATCTATTGCAACATTAGTTCTTCCGTAAAATGCAAAAAATCATATATTAATTACATCATTTGTAAATCTTCCATAAATTGTCTCAAACGTTATCGCTCCTTCATTACTATTACAATTACTCTCTATTTACATTCCCGTTCTCTTCAATTCGATCTCCTCAACATTTTGCTGCCAGGTATTTCACTTCTGATCGGTGTTACATACCACTTATGTCGACAGACATGTAGCACACACCACAAGAATACTTTGATTATTATGATTATCTCAAATAAAATATTTTTAATATCTAATTCTGGATGTTGAAAATACTTTCAAACTTAGAAAACACGAAAAAAACAGAATTGTAATTTTAATCAAAAACGAATAGTGGCTAGCAGTGGAATCCAGGACGCGCATTTCGTCCTATTTGTGACTCATCAGCGAGATGTACCTGCATCTGAGAGTTGATGTTTACTCTGAGACTCGAGCCCACTACCTTTCGCTTCAAACGCTTGACTGACCAGTTGCAGTCGTAAAATATCAATGGGAACATTCAAACAAACAATACCAAGTGAATTTAGAATTATAATCTGTATTTTGAAAGATAACTAAACTAGCAAAACTATCTAGAAGAAACATTTATGCTAAATAAGGCTTTCATTAAGAAAATCTTCAAAATTCCTTCATTTATCAGTTCTATTGGGAAAGATGGAGTGAAAGTGATTTTCAAGATTTTTCATAATTTATCTGATAATCTTGAAATTAAAAAGTGTATTAAATGTACAATGTCAAAATCTCAGAAATACGATTTTTTTAAAACAAAAATTTAACTTCCAAAAATAAAACACCTGAAAAGACAGTTTAATGAAAAAGGGCTGATTGCTCTACTTACTGGATATACAGAGAATGAAAGTGTATTTCAAAGTAATTGATTTCTTCACACTTTTTGTAATTTCATGGAAATAAGAAATACCTACTCATTCTGGTGCCTGTCTGGCTTGGAATTTTCGACACCTAGGAATATAAGTACAAGTTGTAAATACGAATTGAAATTTCTTATTATTTTTTATTATTTTCAAAGACTTCATCGATTAGCCTGTATAAATCTAGCCAATATAGTGACCGAGCCAATCATAACTTGAAGAGAAACCAGCAAGGTAAAACCATCTTACCGCTTTTCTAACACCTTTTGTGCCAATAAAACATTTATATATTCACTTTGATTGTTCGAAACATACATGTAAGTCGTCAGAATTTAGGATTTTCAATTATCTTGTAACCATCTCAAATCGTTATTTCAACTCTAAATTATTTGTACATATATAAAGATATTAGGAAGCGTAATTTCAGCTTTTTTCTAAATGACCCCTAATATGAAATTAAAAAGCAACTCCATTAGTTGGTCGTTCATTTTTATTATGATGCTATGAAGATACTATCAGACATAGAATGGTAAACAATATGGGACCCACCGTTAATGTTCATCTATTTTTACGCTCATTTTTCTAAAAGACATAAAGTGAGGAAATATAGCCAATGAACAATTTAGTAAATTTCAATGTTAAAAGAAGAGAAAACACGATATAAAGTAACATGTAAAAGTTGTAGAATACTACTAGAAGGTTAGGAATGAATACATCCGAGTTAATGTTCCTAATTTTAAGTTACACCACCTGGTCTCTCTGATTACACACTAAAGCTGTGCTTCACTGCTTAATAAAAAGACTGTATTTCCCTACAAGACCATAACTATAAGTTAGTAATATCATGAAATACTGATTTTGTGACTTGGTTCAGTTAACATAGGCCCTTTCACAACCTTCATGAACAGCAGTTCTTGGAAAAGGCTAATGAAACCATGTTTAAGTAAATCAAACGATATAAAAGCAAATCATGAGGAGATTTATCAACTGTAAATGTATCTCAATCCCTTAGGAAGTCAGTCGCGACCCGGATAGCTCGACGGTAACTTCTCCGACTGTAAAGCTGGGTGACACGAGATCAAATTTGTCAGAGAAAATAAGTTCCTTTAAGACTGCAGTTATACCTTACTAACGAGTGCCAATTAGTGAAACTTATGTCCGTGGTTTTCTGTCAATCATCTTCAACCACCACCTACATTACATGGTAACGCCTTTTCTTCTCCTTAAAGAATTTTCAGTGTGATACTTTGTTTCATTTTTCGGTTGTTTAAGTGACATTTCGTACATCACTCAGAAATCTTGGTCAGAGATTGTTTAGCACAGACACCAAATGAACTTGAATTTATTTCTACTTTTATTCATCTATTCAGATATAATGGAAACTTTATGCAGAGACTAATACTGTGTTTTATACAGGTGGTTCCCTTTAAAAATTTAAATAAATATTATTTATTTGGAAATTAATTGATAACGATCAAAAAACATATTAACTGACAAGTTGGGATTTTAAAAAAAAATATTTTTCATGTTTACTTGTTTATCTGTTTAATCTATTCATTTCCTTTCTCCTTTTGAATCTTCTTTTTCCCTTTTCATTTTTAAGGTTTTTCTTGTTTTGTTTTATAGTTGTTTTTGTCATATAAAAATTACCATTCAGCTTTTGCTACCTGTACATTTACGGTACTGTAAGTATGAAGGGAGGAGACGGAGAAGCATAATGTATGTATTTGTATTTGTGTATAATTAGCAAATCCCTATCATTACAGACCGCAAAATCAGTTGTTCATCAACTGTCCAATAATTATCATGTTACAAGATGAGAAATAATTATTTTATTGGAAATACGAACCGACTTAAGTAAACTAACCATTGGATAGCAAGAAACACTGGGGAATCGCTAAAAGATCTCTATACTAAAGGTTATCATGTCCTTACTTGTGACTAATTTCCACAGGTGGTTCCAGAAGTTCAGATGGAAATGACTAGTGGTGTTCAACTGTGTGGATTAAAACAGGGGATTATCTGTGTGCAATACCACACAAGTTGAATCCGCACACTATAGGGTGACGGTTCGTTGGTCTCAAGGTTAAGTATTTACTGAGAAACCTGAGGACAGTAATTTCGACCAGTGGCGGGGTCGCGGAGGTCCACTGCTCTGGAATTCCATGCTTGAACAAAGCGGTGATTCAGTATTTTCTGTTTTTATAGGTTCCCCAACATGGGTTATTTCCTGATCTCAATAACATTCAACAATCTCTAGAAACCCCAACCCTGAAAAAATTATTTATCTGGCTTCGAACATCTCTATAAGTCATAAAATGGTATACAACAATGATCAGAGTAAAATTCATACGTAAAATGGTGTATTTAATTAGAACAGTCGTCGTATTTTTGTATGATGAGTAAAATTTTAGTTTATCACCAGTTTTTTATCTTCTTCCTTATATTTGCGAGTTATAGTGTTTTTCTTGTTTTTAGTATCAGTTTTCGCACAGTACTGTATCACTGAAACACAATTTATTCCAGCAAATGACTTCACAAAAATAAAAGCTAAACGCCACTGATCACGTAACAGTCGTTTTTCCCAAGTATGAAACTCTTCAACAGTGTGGATCCATAGTCTTACCAAGGTTCAAAACCGTCAAGCACTATGGCAAGCTCGTTACTTTGAGACCACCTAGAAAGAATTCAAAATTCAACACTTTCATTTTCAATCAATCGGCGATATTTCCGAGGTACGATCTATACTCGTCCTGGTAATCTTATTTCTTTTAACTGATTGAAGTAAAACGTGTAAATGTTGAGTATCGACATCATTTTCCCTTGAGTTCAATGTTTTCCACTTCTGAAGAGTCCTACACTAGGAAGAAACAGGTATCAAGTGTTTACTGATTTTCAGGGGTTGTTTGACTATTACTGAACCGTACTGTAAACTCTGAAATGTTGTTTCAGTCAAGTTGTTATCAGACTATTTTGCCACTGAGGTATATGAGAAGATTATTCTCAAAAAGTCTTCACAAAACCACAACAGAAAATTTTCAGTTTTCGTATCAATGATTTAGAGAAATATGAGGATTTTAGTGAATCAAAACTACAGAGTAGATTTGAATGCTTTTCATCGTCAATAATAATCACAGTTGGGTATAAGTTAAATGATCGATTGATAAACGTCTGAATACCTACTGAAAAAAGTGATAAATAAGCGATGTGCTTCAACAGATCACAGATTTTCATATTTTGATTTTCAGTGTAATCTAAGTGATATTAACTAAAAAGAAAATAAAAAATTTAGCCGTCTTTGTTTTAATAATTAATTATCTGGTAACGTTGAATAGTTTGTTTTCCGACCTTTGGTATTAACAGAATTCTATCAGAGTATGAAACTGGCTTTAATTTGGTGATTAATCAGCGTATGTTAGTTGAACAATATGTCACACGAGACCAGAATAACGTAGTTGTAAAGACTTTGTACCTGAGTAACAAGGTTTTGAATCCTAAGAAGGATATAAGTTTCTTTGAGCATACTAAAAAGTTTTAAATGTCATTTAGTCTCTGTAGAATCCTGACCAAATCGACGTAAGTAATATCTTTGAGTTATTTTCGATTTTTTTTACATAAACATAGAATCTTCGTTAGAAATATTTAGTCTAATTTAAATATTTTAATCCCATATTTTTAAATAACCATGGTCTTCAGTTGCAGTGATCTGAAAACACTGTTTGTGTTCACTAAGTTAACGAATATACGAAAAAATGAATTCACTATGTTCTTATAAAGTAAATAATAGGAAAATTAAATATACATTCATTTATTTCAAATCTACCTACTAATAATTTAATTCGGTAATTCGGATTTCAAAAGTCTCAGTAACCATTCCCGTGAAGATCACTCATATTAATACACGTTTACTCTAATAATTAGCACTTAAAAAAGATCAAATAAAATCTACAAATGAAGATTGTTTTAAGTCTCAGAAGTAATTACTTTGATTTATGTCAAAAACATAATTCCATTATAAGCTGATTTTTTTTAAACAACTATAATATTGAATAGTTTTTTTGATCATAAGGAGTTAACAACTGATCTGTCTTGATCAAGTAAACTTTCTGAAGTAAGACTTTAAATCTGCTCAGTTGATTAAACAAAGCTAATTCCCGATAATACTCCATGAAAGTGATTTCACACCAACTACCAAAGAGAGTAGGAATTCTTACTTACTGATTCTCAGTTTAGTGACGTGATCATAGTAATATTAATAACAATAAATGTATTTACATGGTTGGGTAATTATAAACCTTCTATGTAATCATGTGATGTACACTTTTCTGTGAAGTTATAGCTCAGAACAATATAAATTGCTAAAACTAAATTGTTAATCAGTTGACATGAATAAATGAACTATTCCAAGTGATCATGAATATGTTAATTTGACAATACCTCATTTCTTCTTATTTAAAATAAGCTTTGAAATGCAAATTTCAAAACTTCCCTTTATCATTGAATGTATTATGGCATAAGTATCCATAGATATCTGATTTGAATCATAGTTAACAGTTTCATATACATTATTGACTTATTGATTATTGAATATTTCAAATTAGTGAGTCGATATATATATATATATATATATATATATATATGCTATTCATCAATATTGAGATATCTCCCATTGCATTAAAATGATTTCAAAAGAATATTAATAAACTCAATAGAAACTATGCTTTTGAAAGTTATTTTAATTTATGTAATTATTATTATGTTAATTTATCGAGAAGGAAATACTTTGGATTACTTATCAAAGGAATGTGGTAGTAAATCAGAATGGGGCCCATGGCGTTGTCCTGGTATAGGAACAAAATGTACTGCCAACATTGCAACACGTTATAAATGCATCGGTGGGAATTGTACAAATGATAGTCTATGTGCTAAACTTGAAAACCATACTGTAAGTAATAAATACTTGTTGTATATATATATATATATATATATATATATATATATATATATATATATATATATATATAATGACCGCTGACAACCATTTGTAAATGAAAGATAATCTGTATATTCGTAACAAAATTATCAGGATTTAACGAACAGATTTATCCGCCTGCTTACTAACTTACTCCTGTTACCCCTAATGTAGGTGCATAGGCCGCTCACTAGCATTCTCCATCTAACTCTGTCTTGAACAATCTCTTCCAGTTTTTTCCACTTGCTATTCATCCTTTTCATGTCTGCTTCCATTCTCGGCGCAGTGTGTCCTTCGGTCTTCCTCTTTTTCGTTTCCCTTCACGGTCCCAAGTTAGCGCTTGCCTCGGGATGCAGTTTAGTGATTTCTATAATGTATGTCCTATCCACTTCCAACGTCTTTTTCTAATTCTCTATTCAGTTGGAAGCTGGTTTGTTCTCTCCCACAGTAGGCTGTCAATAATGGTATCCGACTAACGGACATTCAGTATCTTGTGTAGACAATTATTTATAAATACTAGTATCTTTTTGATGATGATGATTGTAGTTCTCCACGTTTTAGCTCTATACAATAGGACTGTCTTGAGGTTCGTATTATAGGTTCTGACTTTGATATTGGTTGACAGTTGTTCTGAGTTCCATATGTTCTTCAACTGTAGGAATGTTGCCCTTATTCTCCAAGATTACTCGAAAAAGTTGTAAAACAAATATTCGATTATCCACAAATATTGTTTTTTTTTTTAATTTTGTAAGACTTAAAAGTGATTTAAAAGTCGTAAGAATTACCAGTGTAATTTCACTCACTGATAAATTATTTCAGTAGCGCTCTTAATATACGCTAAACAAAAACTAAATATCGTTAGATTTATTTAAATTTTTTGATAATCGTGTATAAGGTCTTCTATTAAACTGTTTATGAGGAGCAAACACATAGAGGTGATGCTAGTTAGTCAATGAAAAGTTATCTGACAGAGCTAGTTATAATCACATCGTCATCAGTTCTTTAGACGAGCAATCATCATATTATTTAATTTGACAAATTGTTTGCTATATAAATTAGTAGTATGCCTGACAAAACTTACGTAAGCTATCATACATAAACATTAGAAATATAGTTGCTTTTACACCTACCAATTTATTAACAGGACATTTTTTCGTATTATTATTATTGAGCCAGCAATCGGATTCTTGTGTAAAAGTTCTTGAACGTGGTGAATGTGAACCTTGGTGGACCAATTGGTCATCGTGGTCTAAATGCACAACAACTTGTGGATTTACTGAAAAACATCGTTCCCGCTTTTGTACAGGAGCTTTAAATTATAATAATTACGAATCTAAGGTAAAAGATTCAATTTTAAAATCTTGTGCATCTATCGAAAGAATACATGAAAGAGTTGAAAAAGCTTCTTGTCCAGTAAGTCGCTTATGTTCAGCTATTAATGGTGGTTGGGGTCGATGGAGTGAATTCACTGAATGTTCCGTTACATGTGGCATAGGAAAACGTGTTCGACGTCGTCACTGTAATCATCCTAGACCACAAGAAGGTGGATTATACTGCCTAGGAACTGACTATCAAGAAGTAATTATTCATTTTTCTCAATTATATAACCTTTATTCCAAATGAACTATTTGTTGTCAATTTTGTAAGTGATATATTCTAAACTATATGATTAGAAGAGCTTATTATCTACAAAATGTAATGCAACCACTACATTTAAATATACTGACAAAATTTAATATTCTAGAATTCTGTTACGGTATTTTGCAAATCAGTATCATGTTAATTTAAACAACATTGATCCACGTGTAGAACAATATACTAACTGAAGATAGCTTTTGTTGCAGACTGACATTAAATATAAGACTACTGAAAAGGATCACTAGAGAACGTTTTTACAATAGATTAAGACCCCATACTATGAATCATTCACTATCCTACACAAAATCCAACTCAGGAAAATTTTAGCTCATGTGAAGAGTCTGTTAGTATTAAGCCAATGGTTTACTCTTTTAACGTCACGCAGTTTGCGCAATAGAGTAAAAGTTATCAAATGCCATTAGTAGAGTTTGTATTTTATCCGAAAAATCAGTTATATAAGGAACAAAATGAATAGGATTTCCTTCCATGAGATCTGAAATATAATATTAGTTTATTCAACTGATTATATACTTTTTAATGACATAGACTATGGAATGAAATAAATTACCACATTTCTTCAAATTTGACTGACCCTATCTTTAATGATTTTACATGTATAGACAATATTTCAGTCAAGCTCTTTGTGAGTATACTAAACTATCCACGTAGAAGTGTAAAGTGATGAATGACGTCAAAAGTTCAGTGTGTCCAACTTAATATAATCAAAATAGTGAGTGTTTATTGATGCAACTAACAATTGCTAGATAAAATAAACAGCTTAGAACAATCAGTCTTTTTGATAAATTTGGATAACATAATATGAAGGGTAAAATTACCATAGATCTGGAAATCTGCATCTTCTTATTACACTATTTAAATAATTTAGATATTTTCTGAACACACAATGCATATTTATAGCAATCTAGCTTCCATTATGTCAATCACTTCAAATTCATAGACTATGAAGTCCTTCATATCTATTTCTATCTTATTCAGCTGTCAGCTTTCTATTCCCGTTTTAAAAAGTAACATCAACATTGCATACTACTTATTTTCATGACAGCATTACTAAAATTATTTGTGAATTAATGCAATGGATGCAACTGACTCATCTAGTTCTAAGAACGTAATGCTACTTAGACTAACTATACAAAACATTACTTCTGGTATCTGTACTGTTTTTACATAATTTTCATTTTACAATATTATTTGTTTTTACTAAGATATCTTACTGATATGGACTTCTCAATTCCTTACTTTGAATATATATAGGTGTATCGTAATGATTGAAAATTTTCAAACTGATCATAACATTTATTTACGTACACTACTGATATATTCAATAAAAGTTTCCACATATATTACTGGATGGTTTGAATAAAGCTCATTAATTTACAACCGTAAAACAGAATAAGAAAATTATTTACTATGCTTTTCATGCATTAAATAGAGTTCTTTTTGAATATTTTTCATTAGAATTTTCCGTTTTAGTATAGAAGTTTTTATATACAGGTATTCTGTGAAGGTTATTTACCGTGTCCACGAACAGGACAGTGGTGCTCTTGGTCACCAATCATTCAACACTGCACACGTAATTGTGGACCACGTGGGATGGGATTAAGATTGCGCCAGTGTGCTTGCCCGAAACCATCGCAAGATGGTACTGACTGTGAAATACCACCAGAGACAGCAGGAATGATAGGTAATCTATTAATTAATAACAGTACTGACGCTCCAACGGGATCTGCACTTGAAGCAATACTTAAAGGTGAAGGATTATGGGAACCATGCAACCGTCATCATTGTCCATATTTAAAAACATTAAACGCTGAAGAAGACTTATTAGTATTGGAGGATTTAAATATACAAAGAACAGAAGATACCTGGATATCATCAGGTGGTCTGCCACAGAGAATTCATGGTCCATTAAAACTTTTCTGTCCATCATCACGTAATTCTCGTAAGAAAATATTCGACAAATCTGAACGTTTCCCAAAATCCAAGTTTTACTGGACTCGTTCAATTCCTACTTCTTCAAAAGAACCCTATGACATTCCGGGAGTACCAATAGTGAATTCAAATTTATTTATTGTTGAAAATGATCATTTGACTATTCGTAGTTTAGAGCCATCGACTATGGGAATTTATCGATTTGGTTACGAGTATGATCCTGGCTATTTTGAAACAATTTGCTTCTTTCCTGTTTATATTCATCAATGGCAACAAGTATGTGATTATAATGTGTCCAATTTGAAGCTCGAAAGTAACTGAATTTAAAGTAATATATTTTATCAGTATGGGGGATTCGTGACGATTGTAGTATTTTTATGGTTGAAATCAGGAGTCGATCTAATCTAAACCAACACTGAAAAACTGTGGGCATTGAACGGCTTTCACATCCTAGTATTGCACTCCTCAGTAATGCACATCTATTATCCTACACGCAAGACCCAAACCCAGAGCGTTTGGTCTCGCGCTCAACCACTGAGCTGGCCTCCAACGATGTTAATGTCTAACTTCAATCAATCGTGGATGTGCAGTAATGAGAAGTCCCATACTAGCAAGAAACGGCCGTCCAGTACTTCCAATTTTTCAATGGTTGTCTAGCTTACATCGACTTATAATATACTTTCGTTCCAAACAATTAATAAATGAATCGTATTTTCTTAGGTAACAATGAATTTTGAGCTTACATTTGTTTAGCAACAACATGCTGATGGTAAAAATAACGCAGTTTCATGAGGTAAATTAACCTAACAACAGCTTGACCCATAATAAAGATGAAACATGCTAAATCATAAAAAAACTTTCAAAATGTCTAGTTTATTAGGAAATAATTCAGACATTTCGTCTATTAGATTATAATTATCCTGTGTAATTGATTAAGAACAGAGTTAATGTACACTAGTCGAATATCATTTGAAATAAATTATTGGCACAGCAAAATGACCAAAGTATTGATGATCATTACGTCCAATATATTTTGAATAATGACCAGCTCTGGAATCCGGGACTAGCGTTTAGTATTATTTAAAAAATAAGGTTTCCAAATTTTTCAAAACAAAATATACTACTTTATTTAAAAATAAATAGAATGATATTTTTTGTAAAATTTTGTGTTTAGGTATTATCTCATGGAGTGACATTTGACTTAGTTTGTAATTCATTGGGATTATGGCCTATTATAAGTAAATCTGCCAAAACAAAATGGTTCGTTTACTGGAACGTAACTTTATTGGAAAAAGAAGAGCAGAATGATACAGAAAAGCATAAATTATGGTGGTACACAGAATTGAAAAATTCTCATATCAACAAACATGAGGGAAATAATTCATTTGACAATCAAACTGACAATCCATCAATTTTCGGAACACAATTCACATTATGGGATACAGAATATAAGAGACTGCATGATACTGTGAAGGAAATGACTGGATATTATGAATGTCATATATTTAATCAAATTAATTCTACATTTAATCGGACGTTTATTACGCAATCAATTCATCTTATAATAAAATCACCTTCAAATATATGGACTTTAGTAAGTGATAAAAGTTTATTTTCATGATAAGAGCTTTTAATACACTTGGGTAATATACTTGTTACCAAGATATATCGCTATAATGTTTGTGATATATACATTCAATTAAATAATATTTGGGACGTTTCAAGCTGATGTATCTGCACCCATACTGACGTCTAAGCAAAGAGTTACACCCCATCCTTATAGCTTCAAACATAAAAATATTAACCAATCTCTTACTGAACCATAGCAGTTACTAGATTATTCGGTCTTAAATTTGTTGTTAATGGAAAAGACTTGTATTTTTCTGTATTTGATATTTAATCAGTATTTATGTATCTATCCAGAGTTCATCTGCTGACAGAAACTCATTGTCCTAGTTCGTTGGTAGTGAAGTTTGATTTGACTGAGGTATTTCCCGTCACATAATGACTTCACATTCTGGTGTTCATTGAGACTAAACATTCTTCCTTAGGAGTTGACTCAATAGAGTACGTTTTTCAAGAAAAATGATCCTTTAATGAGTTATCATTCCAAAGAATGCTCGTAGTGATATGCCGCTTGGTAGAGACATTTACCGAATGGTTCAAGCGTTTCCTGGATAAGACCAGGACTTATGTTTACCAAAGATGAATTCAAGGTATTTTCTGACTATAGAATAAGTCGATCCTTCTCCAAGAATAGCTAACACCCATATTATTCGATACACTTAAGCACCTCTGAAATGATCCCTCATAGTTCACTTTCTAAACTTCGAGTCATTATAAAATTGTCTAGATATGTCAAGGCTTCAGCACTCCCAGATATCATAGAGTTCTTAGTCTGTTAATAACGAGGTAAAGGTTGTCACAGGCTGATTTAATATTGTTCCTTATAGCCTACGTTTGTCAGATTCCATCAAATTAATCGACTGTGGAGATGTCCACTTCTAATCTAACAGATTAAATGTCTTTATGTCTTGAAGAACTGTCCCCACCGTTAGGTAACTTCGGATGTTTATGACTAAAAGCTATCTCACAAAGAATAAGTAATTTAACTATGAATATTAATGCTGAGAAAAAAATAACTCGACATAATTAACAGTGAGATTCATTGTGAACACAAAGTAGCCGAGAAAATTGGCATAGATTATTCTAAATATAGTTTCTACCGTCACATGAAATACATTTAAAACTCTTAACCGGACGGATGATTCAATTCCCTTGGCATCTCAATATTGAATATAATGTCCATCAGATAAGGAAAACATAAAAATGCAGCATAGAAACCTACACTAATAAGTATCTTTATACTTCCAGCTTACTTTTGTTAACATAGACAAGTTTCCTAAATAAACACAAAAATTACATCCAAATGACTCCTCTTACAAATCTGAACCAAGGTAAAAATAAAAAAGTTAATCGATGAATTCAGTGTATTTCGTTACGTTTTTAACAGAACGGCAAGACTATGATTTATGGACGAACCAATCAGATTTAGGATAACAGGTCTTGGATTTTGGCGCGAAATTCATCCATCCATTTAGCTAAATAGCGTTTTGGCATTTTATCTGATGTCAGTTCCTGATGAAAACCGTAAATCTAATTCCTAACCCTAACTACCAACTGTAAATCATAATCCTAATTCCTCACACCGGTTTATAACTGTCATTTAGCCCTAGTAGGTAGATGGACATTCTGGAGGTCACTTTAGCATCGCTCAAAGATTGTCCATAAATTATAACCTCACCGAAACATTCAATATAAAACATTAGAGAGTGAGATAAAGATGTTATTTGTAAGTTTTTATTTAAAGGTATAAAAATTAAGATATAATAAAGTGTACAAATCGAATATCAAAGGGTATTATGTAATATTTGAAATTTACATCTTATCAGTGAGCGAATAAACCGACCCACCTAGATTGTCAGTACAAATCTACAATTACTGTAGGTCTTTTTGACAAAAAATAAACCGACTTATTTATTAAGTACAGGATTATGCAAATCAGCTTCAATATGTTTTTAAGTGAAAACTAGTTACATCAATTAGTTTAAATTGAAGGTGAGGTCAGGAAATTGTGACCTACTGATTGAAAGTTGAGTGTTTTAACCATTCTTCTATCCGACACCTGATGTCTCACTAAGTGGTATTAATTTATGACTTTATTAGTACAGTACCAATATTACCAATAATAATCCAAAATTACAGAGTTAATGGAGTAAAATGTAACAACTTAACTGGCAAACAACCGTTTTTTTTCATTTCTAACGGAAATACATTGAATCATTAATTCACATACAACTGTTCCTTATATTTCATAATGATCAAACTCCTCATCTAATCCTTCTATATCATTTCATCAGTAAGATTAATATCATTATTCTACTTTAAAAAAAGATATTAAAACTCAAATGACATTATACAATATAGATAGAGAAAAATCACATTTAAATACTGTTTATTGTTGTTTTCTATAAGGTGAAAGACTGGTGTTTACAGCATCAAATAAATTTAATAATATTATTTTTGATAAGTATGGTAACAAGTCTTTCATATGCAACTTATATATGGATAATAGCTAAGAAATTATCGAAACTAGAAATTCAAATGAATGAAACAAGTAAGCATAGACAAAGTAACAATTTTGATGAAATTCACGTTATCAACTAGTTTCGTCTATTCGATAACAAACATCCTTTAATTCGGTCGACATGAATTCAGTTTGACTGAGTTGGTATGAAAGTAACATTTCAAGAGCAATTATACTAGATAAATAACACAACAACAGGAGTGTTAAATAAACAGTTATCATGAGACATAATGCATAAGTGTAGAAATTCGTTAATACATTATTTGCTTGCACAGAAAGTGTAATTTTCTTTACAAAAATAAGCTTAAAAATGAAAATTATTCGGTTATGTAACATTTCTTCTTATTTTACTCTATATCTACTGAGTTGAACGATAAATTTACTAACATTTTAAATTCTTGTTAACATTATTATTATCCTTGTCCCCTCTTAACCCCCCCCCATTTTCAGTCTAATTGACCTTTTATTTTTATATATAAATGTTCTTAACAAATCTATTATGTGTGATTAGATTGTTCGAAATGTATTGCGCTAATAAATCATCATATAGTTCTGATAATCTTCATGTTCTTATTACACTATCGAGATAAATAGTTTGTTGATTATTTCACTACAAAATTTTATTTTGATTGAAATAAGATTATGTATTATTCTCAAAACAAGCCATTTCAACTAATCAGAACATATCAGGGCTGAATATGAAATAACTTGTTTTAAATTCTTATGTATTATGAGGCTATTAGGCTGAAGTGAGGGGTGTTTTTAGTTGTTTTACGCCCTTGAAAATAGAGAGCTTTTATTGTCGTTTTGGACAACATCGATTCTTCATTACTATATCAGATAACAATGTTATTTAAAGTGAAAATAAATTATGCTATGAAAACATGATAAGTCATTTAATAAGAACAGTTACGTAAATGAAAGAAACAATGAAAAAATCAATTTTATTAATAGTACATGTGAACTATGACAATGAAATAACAATATAAAACAGGAAAAGTTCTTATAAAGAACCATTGAGTGAGAAACTGAATCTCCAAAAGAACATAAAGAGCTCTGTTCAACTGGTAACATGAGCTCGAAACACTACTTGCACCTTTATGAGGTAAGTAGACCATTAATTTTGAACCACAACATTCCACATCTTTAAAGTTAACCCTATTGTTTAGCAGTAATTATCATACCATCAAAGTACGTTCTGAGACTTCTGAAGAAAACTGAATATCGACTTTGATTCATTATTAAGTAAACATCACTGATTGACAATAACTTGTATTGAGTTCTTGTGGATACATTCAATCGTGCATAATATACTCAATACGCTTATTTATTCTAGAAGGTTTAAATTTAACAACCTTATCACATGGTCAAGAACTAGTTACTACCAGTGTACATATATCAGAGCGTGAGTAGTAGATATGAGCGTTTTGATTCATAGTACAACTAAAAAACAATAATCTGATAATACGGTATGAAAATTAGTCTGAAACGATTAAGAAGTTTATCATATGACTGTGGCTGCATCGACCACATATTCATTAATTCGTCAGGTTTTAGAGCACAGACATGCTTATCGGCGTCCGACAATGGTGGTCTTTCTTGACTTAAAAACAGCATTTGACTCTGTAGACCGAGAGGCTCTGTGGCAGTGTGTCATTGAAAGGTGTACCTCAAGTGGAGTCCGACGACGCTGTCCTCTATCCCCATTTTTGTTTAACTTCATTATAGACCTGTTGCTGGAAATAACACTCTCGTCGAATGAATTTTCGGGCACTGATCTCCTACCAGGAGATCCACTTATCAACTAAGAATACGCAAATGACATTGTCCTGTTTGGTGAAGACGCTGACAAAATGCAGTCTCCTGTTAGAACTGAGTAATAATGCCAGGATATTTGGGATGCGTTTCTCCCCCTCTAAATGTAAATTGTTACTCGAGGACTGGCCTGCGTCAACACCTGAACTAAGGATAGGGAGTGAAGTAGTCGAACGCGTCAACAACTTCACTCATCTTGGAAGTCTGATCAGCCCCAATGGGTTGGTGTCTGATGAAATCTCAGCACGGATTCGAAAAGCTCGTTTGGCTTTTGCCAACTTACGTCACCTATGGCGAAGACGAGATATCCGTCTATCAATTAAGGGACGAGTATACTGTGCGGCAGTTCGTTCTGTTTTACTTCATGGCTGCGAAACGTGGCCATTAAGAGTAAGAGATACTCGTACGTTACTAGTATTTGGCCACAGATGTCTTAGAAATATTGCTTGGATCTGCTGGGATCACCGGTTAAGTAATAGTGAGGTTAGACGCAGGGTATTAGGGAATGATGGTAAATCAGTTGATGAGGTTGTAAATGTTCATCGACTGAGATGGTCGGGCCACGTGTTACGTATGCCTGAACACAGATTACCACGACGCGCTATGCTGACTAGTATTGGGGATGGTTGGAAGAAAGTTAGGGACGGCCAAACCAAAATGTGGCATAAGTCAATAACTTCCGGTCTTAGTCATGTTGGTAGGTGCAGACTACTTGGTTGGGGTCCGCAAGACTATCGTAACCAATGGTTGGAGACTCTGGGTGACATGACTGA
This sequence comes from Schistosoma mansoni, assembly GCF_000237925.1. Taxonomy (NCBI): domain Eukaryota; kingdom Metazoa; phylum Platyhelminthes; class Trematoda; order Strigeidida; family Schistosomatidae; genus Schistosoma; species Schistosoma mansoni. The sequence continues at coordinate 5,019,060 of NC_031502.1, read as the reverse complement.
GAGTCGGTCACAATGGCATAGATGTATAAACTATTTGTCTGCCCTTAAACTGAGATTAAAATTTCTTCATAACCTTCTTCCTTCCTATACTATACCCTTATATACAGCCTATCTTTTATATATTGCCACTACTACTATGAATCCGGTGTTCATCTTGTTGTGCTAACGAGGTATGGCAACTTGGACCAATGCATACTGTACCTGGTCCTACGTTGTAGCTGACTGACTGATATGACCGTTTGAAGTAGTTGCTATGATTATAAAAGTGATGAACATACAATCATTTTATCATATGACCAGCTTTTACTGTTTCATTCGCTTCAGTATAAACAGCAAGATAATACTGATATCACTAAAAGTGTAGTTAATGGGGAGATATATATTATTTTGTTTAATTACTGGATTGAATTCAAAAATATCCCTGTCATATTAAAATTAAATCAGATGAGCACCAAGTAAACTCATCAAAATTGTTACAACAAAAACAACACCTTCGTATAGTTTATGATCAAATTTTACCTTTTACAATGCTTCCAACATCTGTTTTAAAAAAATGTATAAAAAATACGTAAATTATAACCGTAAAACTAAGGTACCCTTGTTGTTTACTGAAGTATCTTTACTATTTCCATAATACTCTTTTAGAAGGATGAGCGAGAACAATATAAATCAGAATTTACAAACGAGGCACACTATCGCAGTTGATTACGCCCCTAGTCAAAATCTAAGCCTTTAAATCTTTGTCTGGGTCAAGCATATACAGACTTATAGACTTGAGCGCATGTAATTCGAATTTCTAACCAAAGCTTTCTCACTCTTATTGGCAGTAGTGTGTGTATCGGTAGCAGAATCGAACATTGTGGGCTGTAACAAAAAAATATGATTTCCTCTCGTTATCTTAAATTTACGTTTGAAAACTACATCAGAAACTGAATAAGAACATAAATAATAGTATTATTATTAGATTATACACAACAAAACTCCTTACAATATTTCAATGTACAATAATTAAACTAGAAAAATCTTCAAATATTTGCTCCAATTGAATCATTTGGTGACATAAGACTAGATTTATGAAGCTTTTGATTAATAGTACTACTAATACTAAGAGTACTACTACTAGGCGATTTACTCAACTGACTGACATTACTAACATTAGGAGTCCAATGAAGGCATGTAGAATCAATACAACGATCAGTAGCAGGCGGTTTAATTGTACTCAAAAGAGTGTCTACATCAGGCTACAAAAATATAAATAAAATAAGATAAAATATAAGAATAATTGTAACAAATTATTAACAGCATAAATAAAGTTCAACTAATAATCAGCAAATATAAATTTGGAACATATGAATTTGTATTATAGTTTAATGATTAAGGTAATCAACTTTTAGCTATTAAATCCCAGGTGCAAACTACGCTCAAACTACTTCCGTTCCGGCATTTGAGTAGTGTCATTAGTTTTTTTAATACTTAAGTGGTTGGTGGATGAGTTAATTAACTCACTTTCTTCCCATTTATGAAATGATATCCGCTTGAGAACCACTGGAAATCATGATATAACACAAGCAAAATTGTTTTATTATAGTCAGCGACTCCATGACAACTTTTTTCAAGTACGAACTCACATAAAATAGAACGTACAACCTTTAGTTCTCTTAGAGAGTATGTAACTGTTTACACACTAAGTTGGAAATCTAGAAATAGTGTTTCTTTTTATTTTGAATAGGGATGCGAATGGTGCAATCACGTGATACCTATAAAATATTATCAGAGATGATGAAAACAGGCGGGCGGGTAAAGAAGTTCTAATGTTATAAATCCCAATTCCTTCTTATTAAACTAGATAGGAATGAAAACTAGTCACAATAAATTGAAAATTCAGAGACCATACAATCATCATTTTTATATGAACAATGGATTCGTGTGGGATTTTATATCTGTGGACGTTGAAATCAAAGAACTACCTCTTCAAAGATAAATATCATAAAAACAATAACCAAGGAAACCTAAGATAAAATTAGATAAAACTAAGAGATATTTGATGAGTGTATTTTGTCATAGTTATCTGACAGAAAAATAAAGTGAATTGAACGAAATCGAGCTGCCATATAGATTTTAACTCAAATGAAAGGAAACGTCAAAAAACACTGAAATGATTCGATAGCAATAGTGAATGAGAAAGAAAGCACGCAAAGGTATTGCTGTAATCGAAACGATTATCGAGAAAGTGGTAACTTTCAGAATTATTTTACAAAGAACCAATTACGAGAAATAAACATTGTGTAATTATTAAATAACTGCATTATTATATTTCTATATCTCCCGCACTGTAAGTTTACTTTGGACCCACTAACTATTGTTAATTAATTACTGACATTTTGTTCCGTTTTCTATAACCTTTTGGTTTGATTGCGTATAAATTATGATTCATTAATTGTGATCTGTTAATTCATGTATATAAACAGATAAATGGTTGAAATATACGTACACACAATTTGCCCGCAAATATGTTCTGTTCTCCAGCCAGGGTATACTTATTTCATCTACAGACTAGTATCTTAAGCTTCAACCGAGTACACTATTCGACCGACAATGATTTACCTTGATCAGTCATGAAACAGTCCAAAAGCCTATCAGATTAAAATTTAAACCTTTCCTCTGTCTTAGTGTTGAGTCCGACAAGAGAATACAGCAAACAAGCAAACTTTCCTTACTTATATTTTAGACACTCATAAATTTATATTCAGTAATACTCAAACATACACCTGTTTATATAAATGGATTATCTGACCAAAACCCATACCAAATAAGAAATCATACTTTTAGACACTATTAAACCATAATTAATAAAGAATGGAACAGAATATGAATAATTATTGGCAATAGTTAAGAAATAGTCAAATGTATAATAATAATAATAGTAATAATAATAATAATAATAGTTGATGCATTCAATAGGAGATGAGAGCAAAGGACGCTATATAAATACTTCCGAAAGTTACAACCTCAATTATCGTTCAGACATAACAGGCTATTGTATATAAACTAGAGAGAAAGACCTCAGCATTTTAAATGTTTGATACTTTTGTTGTGCAGGCTACTTATGTTGACAGATATAAGTAATATGTAGCAGCAATCAGAAGTTCAATACCTGTCAGCAGAAGATTGAATTGGAGAGAACAGGTGAGGAAACAGAAAGTAATTGTAGAAACAAAAGAATTAAAATAATCATGAAGTTTATTTATTTATTTGAACACATAAATATTGGTACAAAGGGACACAAAATACATATGCGCCACACAAGTCACCTGATTTGTGTGTGGGCTATGATACTGCCCGGGTGCTCAGACAGAAGCAGGTGGTTTTCTTAGGAGGCCACATCCCGAGCCTTTGACCTAAACGTCTGATTCACAAGGCAGTAGAGCAACGTCAGCAGATGCAGTCCCATGGTAGCAGGTAACAAACAATTGGTTCATATGCCATTTGTTCCCTCAGGGTACTGGAACCCATGTACACCATTGGTTTGGAATCAGAGTTTTCCAACTCCACTAGGTGGACTCTCAGTGTTCACCAACCCGGTTAAAGAGCCGGAAGTTCGCTTTTCGTCCTCTCAATTTCGTAAACAACACGCCCGCCACGAGAAGGCAGTGAGTACAACTTCCCTGTCAGTGATTGTATGCACGTGGCCATGTGAGAACATTTTGGGAGAAAAAGAGAGAGAGCTGACCCTCCCCACCTTCGGCCGTACCAGGGCATTTGGGGGCAACCGAAAGATGTGCAAATAATATAATTAGTGTATGACTTGCAAATTTTACTTAGGCACTGTGTAATTTGACATAAGACAATAAATTGGTTATCCCCACCTAATTTATCGTTCAATACACTATCACTTTTCCTCTACAATGGCAAAAAAGGGATTAATTTTAGTTACCGTTTTCAACCTTCCAGATATTCGTGTTGCTGATTTTATATGATATAGGATAAAAGTTATTCATTTTTTCTAATTTCGCAAAAAAACCAAGAAGTTATTCTCTCGATTCTGATTAGCTTGTTATCTCTATATCCATATACGTAGTGATAATTTAAATAGAAATATTATGCATAATTAAGTACAATTCTGTTCTTGTTTAAAGAAATAAATAAAAGACACTAACTACCACTGAGTCTAGATTACCTAGTTGAGGTCTGTGCGGTTATCATAATCAGTGGTTAGATTATCCGAATGATATAGCTAAAAATCGTTCGCAATGACGCAGATGAACTCACATTTTTCCTCCTCTTAGATCCCAAGTTTTTAAATTCCTTGTAATTTTTGTTAATCTTACTAATTTATATCCTCTCGAATCGTATCCTCGATGCCTAATCCTTTTTGTTACCATCAATACTGTTAACACTTTTAATATTCTGGGATTTGCACTGACAATTTCATCTGTCTGTACTAATAAGGTATGGCAAGTTAAGCCGATGTACACATAAGCCAGGTTCTATGTTGCGTCTGACTGACTAATTGACTGTTACTATTACTACCTTTTCACCATTAAAAAATACAATATGCCAAAAACGAAAACAGTGAAAAATACACTTACTTTATTATTGATTATGTAATATTGTGTCCGATAGCAAACAAGCATCTTCATATCTAATAAAGTGCTTACAATATCAGGAACTGCTATTCCTAATTCTTGACTCATACCTGGAAAAAATGTGAGTTCATCACCGTCATAATAATAATAACAATAATAATAATTTATCGGCATGAAAATTCTTCAACAAAAACAAATTCTAGGTTAGTTGAAGGGATTTTGTGGAAACCAGTGTAGTTTATAGGTTTTATTCACCACAGACTAATAGCATAGATCCGAAATCCCTAGGGTTTGATCCCTAGAAGGGTTGAAGGTGCTCAGTGCTGAATCCCATACTAAGGTAAAAAGTTGTTTAATGCACCCTGGTTTCTAATGTTACCCTAACTGAGATCAATCTGTGATGAATACAACTTACAAAGTATGATTTATTTTAAATTAAAAATGTACTATTTATATGATATTTTTACTTAGCCGATTTATTTACACTATAAATAAGAAGGGTCTGTATAGAATCCATCAGTGGGGAATTGCCAATGATCAATAAGAGTAACAATAAGTCTACTTCGATTGTCAGTTAACAAAAACACTGTGAAATAAGATTAATGTATTGTATTTCCTGGACTTAAAGATAAAAGACTAATGTACAACTCCATTTCTGCTACATTTCCATAGACCAGATCTGTTCTACTTACATTCGTAGCATGTAACTTTGCTTGCTAATGGTTTTCTAAATATATTTTCACTTATGCAATTATACTGCTTTCTCAATCAATCATTTTTTTTAGAAGAATGAACACTTGTTTCCACTTGAAGTTGCTTCATATATCTCCATGTTAATTGGTAGTCAGACTGATTAATGCAACTGTGGATCTCTTGAAAGATGAATTTCTGGACATTATATAAGGTTAGACTAGCTTTGTTAAAATCAAAGACAAGTAAACACACAAAACTACCGCCGTCTAAATTTCAACTAAAGCTTTTAATAACCCAACAAAATAAATCATCAAATCATAGGAAACCGAAATTTCAACCATCATAATAATAATGAACTGGTCCTAACATTTATAATCACGTTTCATTGTTGAAAATAAAAGAATAAAAGGTCATATATAATTAATTTGCATACTCTCCATCAAACAAGCTGATTATGAATGAAGACGCTGACTTCCTTACGTATGGGGGCATCGTTAAGCGAACGAAAACACTTCTGGCTGAAGTCACTGACTGAAGACCAGTTTAAAGCAGTCATCCTCATCTGCAGTCGACAATTACAAAATTTTGGTGACATTATGACGCGGCTACCGTGTCGATTGGACCGGGATCCCAAACTAACTCTGAGTGATATTGCAAATAAATAACAAAGGCTAATTAATCTTCAGCGCGATACTACTATGGTTCAGTGTGGAGATTACGACCGCTTCGAAGTTCACATAGCCCAGCAACCATCCAACGCTGTCAAACTCGGGCCTGTTATACCTAGCTCATCTTACCCAAGCTCAGTTCAATAAACGAAGACAAACCCTCCGGATCCCTCCTGGCACTGTGTTGCGTGGCATTCGGTAAGAACACATCCGTTCAAGCAACGTCGTTGCAGGAAATGTAAATCCATTGGTCACAAAGATGGATTCTGTCAAAGATGGAAATCAAACCAACCACCATATCAGTCCATAAACATAAGAAAGCCTGTTTCTAAACCCTGCGCTAATTCGTTGAACCTACTAGAATCGTATCAGAGCACAACCCTAAGTGAAAGAAAATTTATTATTTTTAATACTAATGGGCATTCATTTAGATCCCAAATAGATACAGCTTCAGATATTACCATTACCTTCCGTAAATCTTGGATCGAAATGGGCAGCCCACGCATTCAGCCAACAATATAAAAGGATCGTACAGCATGTGGTAGTTATCTGCGTTTGTTCGACCAACTAGATTGTGACGTTTCTTTCTGAGAATCGGTGCTCACTGGGATATACTACGCAACGCCAGTTAATTTAAATCTACTTGGTTTAGATTAGTCCGACCGATTGCAGCTAGCTAAAGTCCCATTAAGTACCATATGACACCTGGCAAGACAAGCCCTGGAACCTGAAGCACATACAAAGAAGTTACGGACGCAGTTATCAGATATCTCCCGGTCGGCGCTCCGCTATGAAGGCAACCCTTCGGTTGAAGCCGGAGGCTAAACTTGTCTTTCGTCCGAAGAGACCAGTGCCATATGCAGCATTATCAAAAGTTGATGAACTCAATCTCCTAAAATTAAAAGGAATTATCACTTCTGTTTCTTATTCTGCTTGGGCAGCACCTATTGTGGTTATGGAGAAAAATGGTACAACACGCACATACAGGCCTTAATGCAGCCCTTGAACAAAATAATTACGCACTGCCTATTCCCGAAGATTTGTTCACTATGCTAAACGGTGGGATATTATTCGCGAAGTTGGACCTTGCTGATACTAATTAACAAATGGAGGCGGCTGGGGAATTGAGAGAACTACTGATCATTAATAGCCATTGTGGGTTGGCTCTGTATAACCGTCTACCATTTGGAGTCAAGATAGCCCCACCTATCCTCCAGCAACTAACGGAATACCATCCTACTGGGTATCACAAATTACCTTGATGTTACCTTAGTTATTGCCACTTCATTAGAAGAGCAACGAAAATGCAAGAAGGTCGTGCTACAACGCATCTGTGATAATGGCTTTCGGCTACATCCAGAAAAGTGTCAATCTTTCTTAAAGTTGGTAAAGTATTTGGGATTTATCTTTGACGCCGCAGGTTGCGAACTAGATCCCCGAAATATTCGAGTTGTACAGTTAACGCCTGCTACCATCAATGTGTCTGCCCTATGATCCTTTTTGGGATTAATTATCTATTACTCAGCTTTCGTAACGTCGATGCATGACATCCGGTCCACACTGAATCGTCCGCTAAATAAGAACACCAACTGGAATTGGACAAAAGATTGTGAAGTAGCTTTCTGCAAATTCAAGACAATTGTTAGCTCTCAATTGTTACTGGCACACTACGATCTGTTCATGCCAATCATGGTGGCTACGGATGCTTCATAGTTTGGACTGTGACGTCATCTCACATCAGCTACCGAGCTATTATACACGAATACAACACATTGACTCTGGCAGAAAAGAACTATAGTCAAATAAAGATAGAGGCACTTGCCCTTATCTCCGCTGAGTTGTTTCCGCAAGTTCTTATGCGGTAGGAGATTCGCATTGCTAACAGACAATAAACCTCTTCTCAAAAATTTTGGCACAAAATCTGGTATTCCAGCCCAGTCTGCAAGTCGCCTCCAAGGTTAGGCTTTGATCCCACTAGATTATGATCCCTAAACCCAATACCGGAGCACCCAACACTTTGGTCAGACAAATGCCTTGTCACAGATAATCAGTAAACACGCTAAGGCAGAAAAATACACGGTTATCGCCTCCCTTTCAACAAAAGACCACGACGCAGCATGTTACCTAACGAGAGCCATTTATTCTTGATCAACATCATAATCAGAAATTCCAGTCAATTACAAAAACAACCCGATCATTAAAAAATTGATATACTACACCATTAGCAGTTGGCCGTCTACCGTGTTTGAGGGTGGCATGAAACAACTTTACCATCGTCGAGATTTGTTGTGCATCGTAAACGAATGCTGGATGTTTGAAGAGAGACTAGTGGTGCCGAAACCTCTACGACCGAAAGTACTGAAACAGTTTCATATTGGCCATCCTGAAGTAAAACGAATGAATTCCATAGTCCGGAGTTTTGCTAACTGGCCACTAATCGACCAGTACATCATGGAATTGGTAGGCAGATACATGCAGTGCCAATAGGTGGCAAAATTTGACATTAAAGTGCCACCGATTGTATGGCCACAACCCAAGCAGCCAGCTCAATCGACGGAACTACTTACTTAGTTGTAGTTGATTGGTTTTCGAAATGGCCGGAAATCAACCCATTGTGCTACCACCGACAATTAAGACGCTACAGCTCTTGACGGAGATCTTTTCCCAGAACGGACTGCCTGATGTAGTTATAACATATGATGGTTCAGTTCTTTTGTTGTCAGTTTCAGGAATTTTACCAATGACTGGCCACCACACATTCCCGCTCTCCCCCTTATCATCCGCAGGCAAACGTCCAAGGACAAAGGTTTGTGGAGACGTCTAAGAGAGGCCTACTCAAGTCAAGAGGGAGGGAGACGCCAATCGAGTTACTAGAGAACTTTTTATTTGTTTACCGAACGACACCAGACGATACATTACCAGAGCAGAAATCCCCAGTAGAGATCCTCATGGGAAGAAGATTGAGGACGATCCACAACCTGATGCTACAGAGAACCAGGAGCTACCGAAGAACGGAGTTGGGTCTCGGGTGTTTACTGGGGACTACAGACAAAACCATGATACATGGAGGGGAGCACATGTGATTGGAAAGCGAGGACAAGTCAAGTATGAAGTGGAGGTGTGAAGAGATAGGTGGACTCGGCACCGGAACAAACTAAGGAAACAGTTAGCCTAAGATCGCCCGTCGACAGAAATCTCTGCTCGGAGTTCTGATGGATACCTTCAATCTATTACTGATCCCAATGAAGGAAGAAGTCCAAAAACAAATCAACCTACGTATCAGGTGTTTATCTCAACAATGACGACAAACAGTCAAGACGCAGATGAATCCCATGAATATGCACTATTAGAAAGGAGAGGTGTTAGACAAACTAGATCCCCAGAAATCAATTCGTAAACATCCTGTTTTTGTAATTTCATTGTGGAGATTTGGATCTATCGTCTTCGCGCCAAAAGCTCCCATTATTACTTTTAATTTGTGTTACCCACCCGGAAGGACCTTAAATTTAATTGGTTCGTCTTCTTTTTCAGCACTCTATTTTGTGACGCTCTTCAGGGACGCTTTTGTATTGTAATTAGAGAGGGGTTTTGTGGATATGATAGTAATTTAATAGTTGAATTCATGAATAGATTGAAGCTAGACCACCATGGAAAACTTGAAAGCATTGGACGGCCATTTCGTTTTAGTACGGGACTCCTTAGCAGTGCGCAGCCACGATCCCACCTCACGAGATTCGAACCTAGAACCTATCATTCTCGGGCTTATGTATGATTTGGGTGCTTGTTATTCATTCTTCCGGGTTGGTTGTGGAATTATATATTTTTCCTGTGGACTTCGGTCTTTTTCTTCTACTTAACAGGGCTGGAATGCAGAATAATAACTTAGCTTCGTCCAATTATTGCGCTTCTGGTTTACGTTCTGTTCCCTGGCACCAAGGTAATATCATAATAACTAAATTTGTATCATCTCGTTTCTGATATTTTAGCCTGAAATTTGATTAGTCTTGGTTGGCATATGTGCATTTTATGTTGACTGGCCCTATATAGCCACAAGTGTATAGAAAAATAAATGAAACGTAGTCAGTAGGAAAGTCCACGATGCGCGTCCTGTTCTATTTGGGACTCATCAGTTAGATGTATCTGCACCTTAAAGCTGATGCTCACTCAGAGACTGATCAAATTTCAGTCAATATATCAACAACAGAATCATCCAAATAATTACAAATTAAGTTAAAATTCATACCCGTCGCACAAATGAGAAACTATCTGGACTTGGCAGGTAGGTAAATAACGTGTTGAAGTTTCAAGCAAAAGGTATTAAGTTCGAGTTCCAGAGTGAACATTAAACCTGAGGTACAGGTACATCTGGATAATGAGTCCTAAACAGGACAAAACTAGCGTCCTGGATTACACTACATGTCACATTTCATGCATTACGCACAAATTTATTTTATAGAACGTTTGGAGGATGAAAGTTTTTGACAAGTATAGTACTATCACACCTCATACGATTATCTAACTGTTATTCCTGAAATTTTTAAAGACTATGTCCAACCCAGACGTAGAACGACAGATGAGATTTTCAAACGAAAAAACAAACTTTTCAATTAGTTAAACAGTGACATATTAATCGATTACTTTATTGAAAATACATTTAAAAACCTTATTTGTGATGCAGCACTAAAACCATCGACGTAATTTCCGTTTTAAAATTGCTTTAATCGAAAGAACGATTGCTGAAGTCATCTTAAATACATCTGATTGTTGCTTTGGTCTCGAAATGAAACGTTGAAAATTTAATAAATGACACATTTTTTGAAAAAAGAATCGTAAATTATGGTCACTTACTTCGAATATTAATTGACTTAGCTGTGAATGACGATAGGTATTTTAAAATTTCAAAACGCCAATATCTTCTGTAAATGATGATGCCCAAATCTGATAATGGACGTTCTGGTGTACCAATACGTTGTTCTAGTCGACTTAAAATATAACCTTTGAAATTAGAAATAACCATTTCTTAGAAACAAAATTAATTGTATTTTTTAACTAGTATTAGGAAGAATATGACGATTAGACGAAAATCAAAGACAAATGCTTCAACATAAATTTTATCATTATTCTTCAATTCCAAACTAAGGAGTTAACACAGACTACTGTAAGATTATTCTTTAGAAGATAGTTGTTACAGAATACCCAACTGTAGCCACTACCGTAAGATGGTGATCAGATTACCTTATCTTGATGAACTGATGGAGCTATATTTGGTCAGGGCACTTATCTCTTCTAGGTCCTACCATGCCACACAAGTCAGTTAGAAAATGGTGAGACTAAAAACAGGACCTTAAAGTCCGATGGAGACGTCATACTGCGGACCCTACAGGTGAATGACGAACAGGCTGTTAGAGTTGACCTAGTAAATAACCTGTCTTCTTAAGTATGTTTCAAATTTGATAATTTGTATAAACTCAGTTTTTCTTAAACCTTTTTTATTCCTTTTCTGTTTTTTTTTGGGTAAAAAGCTTGTTGAAATAACTCGTGCTGAGAATTCTATATTGTACCAGATTATAATACTAAATAAAATAATAATAATAATAATAATAATAATGAAGGGTTTCCTTCACACGACCAGCACTTGCAGCGATGCTGAATGAAAGAATGGGACTTCCATTGCCGACTGTAATGTCTTATCTATAAAATACGGAGCCAGTATTGACCGACCTTGAAGTCGGCGCTTCCTCCCCCCCCCCTAGTTGTTCAAGACCACTAGAAGTTTGACTAGAATATAACGAATTTTACATTTTAAGGGAAGCCTTTATAAAGTAGTTCGATTGACAATTTTCATAAATATTTAATATACACATACTCATCTCAATAAGCATACGACCAAAACCACGACATTGATACGGTGGTAAAATGAGAATACACGAAAGATTATTGTACACAGCATTGACGGAGTTGTCACGTTGATCATCAGCTTTTTGCTAGATGAAAAATAAAATGTATGACGATAGTCATTAATCACAATCCAAGAACAAAGAAAATTTACCAGGAAGCTTCAAAACAACAACGGATAAAGAAGTTCGAAAAATGTTCTAATACTGAAATTTATTAAGAAGATTTTTTTAATAATCTCTTCACATTAATTAAATGGTAGAAGATTTGTTTGAATGACCAATGTAAGTGTATTTACTTATAAGCCTTAAATTTGATATTTAATCAACCTTAATTATTGCCTTTCGAAACAATCCCCTTTAATGAACCCGCTTCCTTTGGTTACGCTAAAAATCCTACATTTTTTAAATTTAACTAAAGGTGAATAATATGCCTCAAAAATATTAGATAATGCAAAGATAGGTGTCATTAAGTGAGCCAAAGAAGTAAATACACTACACTCAATAAGAATACATCAGATTGTGATTCAAAAAAAGTTAACAAACATCTCTGTGACGATTTCTACGAAAAAACTAAAGAAGAGAAGACTACTGATAAATCTTCTGATTGAACGATTGGACCGGTTTCCTAAGCTCTTCTAATAACCTTAGGCTAGCCACCATCCATTTCTGCTTATGATGCTTGTGATTTAAGGCAATCCGAACAGGATGCACATATGCCAATAAGAAACTGATCAATTTCAATCCTAAACACCAATGGTAAAATCCAAGCAACCAATACAACAATGAATTAAAACTTCACCCCATTTCACAAGGTAGTGGCTATCTGGACTCAGTAGCTAAATGGATGACGTGATGGCGTTTGGAGCGAACGGTACTAGGTTCGAGTCCTGAAGTAGACATCAGCTCTGAGATGCAAGTACATCCAGCTGACGAGCCCCAAATAGAACGAAACGTACACCCTGGATTCCACTGCTAGCCAGCATTCATCTCTGCTTATATGCCTATGTACAGTTGGATATAGTGCCCCCGAATGCCCTGGTACGGCCGAGAGTGGGGAGAGTCCGCTCTCCCTCTCCAAATGCTCTCATATGGCCACGCGTATATAGCCTCTGCTAGGGAAGTCCTACTCACTGCCTTCCCGTGGCGGGGGTGTTGTTTACGAAATTGGGAGGACGAAAAGCGAATGTCCGGCGCTTTAACCGGGTTGGTGGACACGGCAAGTCCACCTAGGGGAGTTGGAAAACCCAGATTCCAAACCAATGATGCACATGGGCTCCAGTATCCTGAAGGAACAAATGGCGTATGAATCAATCGTTGATCACCGGCTACCATGGGAGCGCCAGAATGACAATGAACGCCACAACAATTGAATTATTTAGTTCAGAGAAGATTAACACCATTAAAAACTTATAAAACCACGAGTATATTTTACTTACTTTTGAGAAATAACCAATAATATGTGAACCATCTTGATCTGTTTCAGTTAATACATAGAATAAAAATGCAGGAACTTGATCTAATTCATGAACTGTTTTTTGTTTCAGAAATAATTTAGCTAATAAACATAAATTTCGACAGTATTCCTGTTGAAAAATTTGACAAAATTTTTATTAATATAAAGACTTATCACTAAACAATCTTCTTTTTAAAATGTACTAATTACCAAGAAATATTAATAGATAGACAGATAGAATGACAAGTTAATTTAAGGTATACATCGTACAGTAATATGTTTTTTTTATAGCATAATCAAAACAATGATGTAATCAAGCTATTTATATGATTAAAAAGAATACCGCTCGTTGTTAACTGACAATGTTTACTATTCAAACTAACGACTTACAACCGACTCTTAATTGTTTCCCAGCTAAACATCAATACACGATACTAATTACCGATATAATAGACCAATAAAACTAACTACAATGTGAAAATTATATAAAATATACTTTAAGTAAACAAAGATACAAACATTTGACTTGTGAAAAATTTAAAATTGGCCTACCACATGACGATATTATCAAGTTGAATGGTTTTATTTTCATTGCTTCAAGAACAAACTTCCTGTGGTGAATCATTGTCATTTACATGCGTTAGTTATTTGATACATTAAAAATCATGATATATAAATAAATCCATGAACAACAATTATATTTTTATTTTGTCTTTTTTGTATAATTTATTGGTAACCAAGTAGTAGTGATCAATATCACGTTTTTTTATTCCCTTAGTGCTGACCAAATTCTATCGATCAAGTGGCAGTGTAGCTAATAGTTTAAGTCAATATCGTGTGTACTACGCTCACATGATAAGTGTTTGGAGGTAGTGATGTGGTTTGAACAATATTTAAGGATTAGATAGAAACGACATTGGTCACTACGCAAATAAGCAATCAACTATAACTATTTCATTCCCACAGGATATCAGTAATAGCCTGAATAGATTCGTAGTCATGTCTCAATCCGTGAAGCCAGGTTCGAATCATATGGAGAGCATTTTCCTCCCAAAACTGCAAATAAACCTTGCTGACGAATACCCCCAAGAACAAAACTTATGTTCAGAGTTTTCTACTGACCATCACCAACCAACACTTAGTATCCTTTTTCTACGAGTAACGAAATTCTTAATCAATGACCTATCTGTCTAACATCAGATTTGGAAAAAACAAAGACATCACAATGTGTGAAAAAAAGAAGATAAATACATGACTATTCCACTTTGAAAATAAAGAATTTATAAGCTAAAAAAACTAATTCCCAGATATTAATCTATGATTTCAAAATTTTGATCATTTATATTCTCATCCTTTCTACACAACAAAAAGTTTACACTAGTCAAACAAAACAATAGGAACTATGTTTAAGAAATTTACAAAAGTTACAATTCAGTAACTAAAGATGTTTCAATGAGAAAGTTTCGTGAACCATTCAAAATCTATATTTTACACTATACACAACTACTAACTTTACATACATACACAATTACTCTGTGTATATTAAGAAGTCTTCAAATAATGATGGAGATACTATTAAAAGATTCTACTTTCCTACAAACAATCTACAAAAACGGATCAAAAAGATTATGATAAATTAGCAGAAAATATTACTTCCTTATTTCTAATATCTACGTAATTTACGAGTTTAATGAAAAAGTTAAAAATTCCAAAATATGTATACGTCACTTATGAGTGTTTGAATATTCTCGTTTTTGAGACGAAAAACTGAAATCGGTCAGTTCCTTTTGGTATATGCACATCCTAAGCGGATACCCTCCATGTTGTCATCCAGTTACGAGCATTTTCAAGCTAGCAATGGAATCCATGAAGTGCGTTTCAACCTGTTTGGGACTCGTTACCAGGGTATACCTAGATCTTAAGGTTAGTATTCACTCCTGAACTTGAACTCAGTGCCTTTCGCTTTAAACGCTAAATGCCCCATCTACTTCGCTACCGAGTCCAAACAGTCATTGGCTTTTCCAATGAGAATTAATTTTATTTCATCTTTGCTTGTGATTATCAATAAAACCCATGAGAAATTAAACAAAACTTTTTTTTAAGAATACTTACCTGATGTTTTTGTCCATCAATTTCAAAGAACGATAAATTCTCTTTACGATATATCTCATTACCTGGAGGAAACGTTCGATCACAATTAATCTGTAATGATTATCATGATACATGAATAACACTTTACCAACAAAATAAAGACAATTATTCAAATATGAAATCATTAAAAAGACAAACAGTAGGGATATGTGAGAAAAAGGATAAGAAAATGTGATGTATGTAGTAAATAAGTTTACTACTCAGCAGAAGTTCAGTCAATCATAAAATATATATATATATACATATCAGTCGATAAGTGGACCTCCTGGTAGGAGATCAGTGCTCGAAAATTCAGTCAACGTGAACGTTATTTTTAGCAGTAGGTCTATGATGAAATTGAACACAAATGGAGATAGTGAACAGACTCGTCGGACACCACTTGAGGTTGTAAAATCATATGACAGTTCGCCATAAGCTCTCACTCGACTGGTAGTGTTCGAGTAAAGAGCCTTCACAAGGTTTATGTGTTTCTGGGGTACACTTTTCAATGACACACTGCCACAGAGCCTCTCGGTCTACAGAGTCAAATTCTGTTTTTAAGTCAAGAAAGACCACCATTGTCGGACGCCGATAAGCATGTCTGTGTTCTATGAATTGCATCTACTATTTATCAGTCCTGGAAAGTAGAACATATTAAAAAGTCTACAGAAATTCACGGTGCCATTTAGATCTAAACAAATATCATCCATCGATGTAATTACATGTTGACACCAAACATTTTAACTTAAAACTATATCATCACATACTTTTCCTCACTATAATAAGTAGAATCATTAATCCGTAAAACGCAAGGATTACTTTGATTACTATACGGCAAGTATTACGTGAACAAAATTATTGGTGATATGAAGGGAATTATGGGAATGTGATAACTTGTAGACAAAAGAGCAAGAGTAATATAACGAATACACTTACTTTATGACGATTATATGCAACTGTATGGCGCATTCCAGATAGACAGAATTCACAAATGTATATGGTAGGTAGACAACTCAAATCGGCAGGATAATTACTGTGGTACCACGGTTGTAAATCCCATGTCCCAAAAATAACAGAACGTATGCGCTGTTCTGTAGCGAACTCGATATTTTCGGAAAATGCTTAATCTTATTTTGATGTAAAATTACAAACTACCATTATTGGGTACATTTCCTGAATTCGAAGCTACTCGTGCACACAGAAGCAAATGTTCCCGGGCATCCGTCTCCTTGAATGCAGAAAAAAATAAAAAATAGACAATAAACCCATCTTTAACTGATTTTAAGATATTTCTTAATAGACAAGCAAGACTTGAAACGAAAATAAATAAACGTAGGTCAAATAATGACATTTTCAATCAAACCGTCGTATAATGCGATGAAATAACTACCAAAAACGGAAGTTTATTAAAGCTAACATTAGGAACAGTGGTTTGCATTTATGATTTATCTTTAACAATATTTCATGTGATCTTTGATTAGAAAGTCTTAAAGTTCTTCAGTACTAAACAAACAAGCGTATGCTTTTAACACTAGTTGGTGCATTCCTGAGTTGATTTTGAGTCTTGTGGTTACTAACCTATACGTTCTTCTAATTTTAAGGTATTTCAAACCATCAAATAGGTAGTGAACTACCGTATATGTCACGTGTAAACATCTGTTTATCAAAGGAGTAGAAAGTCAAAGATATTTAACATGTAGGATTAAAGACAATTATCCACTAATCTGTTTCACGTTTTTCCCATTTTTATGCGGTATAACCAGCTCACAAATAGGAGTCGAAGTTCGGATACAAACCATTACGACAACGAGACTTTTCACCTAGTACAAGCATATAAAATACGTCAAGACCAGTACAGACGGTGTAAACGATGAGATAACTAAGTTAAATCTTAAAATCACCAAGTCGAAGATGAAATTGTTTTTCAGGATCAGCATTACAAAATAAGGGACCAGAATGTCCAACACACAAAACTTAAAGCTTTAAAAATAATCTATGAAAACAAAAATCGAAAATGGGATAGCACTAATGAGATATTTAAAAAGATTCTTTAAGTTGGAAATAAACAAAATGAAACGAATAAATCTTATATCTGCTTACGTAAGTTGAAACCAATCTTTGTTGAGCACGACGAAACTGATACAACTCCACTTGACTAGCTAAATCATCAAGCATAGGTTCCCTTTGTGTAGTCTTAAACTGATGTGAACGGTCGACCCTATGTTTAACTTTAGAAGGCGATGGTGAGTTTTGAGATATCCGTCTAATGGATTCTGGAACAACAAGACCTTCTTCCCGAGCACGCATCTCCGCCCATTTCACAAAGCCCATATTGTGATACAAAGGGCATCCAGATAGGGTCACGTGTGCAGTATCTCGGCCATTAATATGACCAATCCCAGAACATCCAATTAAAGGACAATTAAGAGGGATATTTGAACTGTTCGCTGATAAGGCCTGATTGAATTCTATAGAAAACAAGAATGAGAGTACAGATAACTACTTTTCTGTTTTTGCTTCACAGACCATGAGACAAAACGATGCTTAGATTTAGGCAGTTTGGAACGTGAAAATGGCACAGGTCTTTCCATTTGAGAAAACTGATCACTTTTTATTGACCTGGAATGGAAATTTAAACAAACATCCCAGTCAAAAATAAATGCATCACAGAGAAAAAGCAATAAGAACAAATCAGATTCGAAACCAAGTTGCGAAGCTTTAAGCAGTTAGATGTTACTAACCTGCAAATCCAAAACAATCACTTTCTAGATTTTTCTCAACGTGATTATTAATAAACGGTAAAATAATGGGATAAGACATACTATAAATATTAAAATACAGATTCACAAACCCCATAAACCGCTTCGAACGCGATGACCTGGATGTAAAAACATAACAGCTTCTAACCAGTAAGTCATAGGTTCGAAACTCCTCTTACCTACTGTGGTTTGGCCAGTCGCATTGTGTCACTGACCTTATATTCCAGTGCATAATCCCACATTGAGTAAATGAAATTCATCTCTCACTACACTGAAGTGACGTAAAAACTTGAAATGTTTGGTTCTAGTTAACAAAAATAGCACTGTTTGCTGAAAATGCCCTAATTTGTGGTCTTGAGTGCTGTTAGAGGCATGAGGACAGTTGTCACTTCCTTCCTATACTATATCCTTATATACAACCTTTTATATTCTACCACCACTAAATTAACCATTTTTATGAATCCAGTTTTCATTTTGTTGTGCTAACGAGGTATGGCAACTTGGACCGATGCATAAATGTGCCTGGTCCTACGTTGTAGCTGACTGACTGATATGCCCTAACAGCTAGATAATTTAACCAAAATTTCGTGCATATACTATACCCTAGTTAAACGCTTCAAAGTGACTAAAGTTTCCCAAGAACACTGGTATTGCTCAAAAGTTGTTCATCAATTATAGTCCCCTCGAAGTTATCAGGGTTACCGGATTAAAAGTCAGATATGACCTGTGCTGACAAAAACAATTAATTATTTTGGTTCAACGAACAGTACTTATATTATATAATACAGGAGCCTTCCGTGTCTTCTTACATGTTTCACGATTCCAATTACCCGCAAAAGCTTATAAAAGTCACATATAAGCATCGTTTTGTCAATCCTAGAAAAGAGCTGTTAACAAACAATTCAGGTGAAAAATTGTGTCGATTAAAAATCTACCCGGCAATAAAAATCTCATGAAAAAGTTAATCTGAGAGATTGAGATACATTTTAAGATTGCATTATTATTTAGATTATGAAAGAAATACCAATACCCAAGAATGAATCTGCATGAAACACTCAAAAAGTGATGATATCATTACTTCTTTTAAAATATTATCAAAAAAGAATCATCACCAGCTAATTGAGTGTAAACATACAATACGAGTAAGCGCTACTTGCGTTTCCAATTCTTTAAATTTTCCACAAATATTTCATTATTGATTTTATAGTGACATCAAGTGAAAAGACAACGTATTAATGCTTACCAAGGCTATCGTTTGCTAGGCCTGATCGCGAGGTTTGTGATAAACCAATAAAACAAATACAAATACATTTCCATATGATGCACAGTATGTAGAGAGAATGACTGTCACAGTTCGAACTAATTGTAGCGCACTACCTAAATATTGCGCACCACCTAAATATTGCGCACCTTTTACTTCAATGTATTTGATGTGATATTGTATAAACTAATTGATTTCCTTGCAATTCACTTCTCGTTGTTTCAATACGGTTAGAGATATTTGTCAATTTCCAATATGTAGCAATCTATCAAATCCACTAGTCAGTTTAGCAGTTATATGCGGATTTTTATATCTTTTCAGTCTGAGTGGATGGATGTCAAAATTTTAAAAGTAAAAATGGGAAGACAATAACATGTACAAACCCGAAAAAATATTATATGGATATATCGAAAGATACAGTGCGTAAGCAAATCCAGATGAGATGAGTTTGACGTTCAGCTTTTGAGTACGTTTCCGCAGAGCCTAAAATTACCTTGTACGCTAAGACAGTGAAAGAATCTAGAAAGGAAAGGAACGATAGAACTTGTCAGCCGACGACTCAGAAAATAGATAGAATGCTTTTCCAATACCTAATATCTTTAGTACGATCGTATACAAAACCGATTCATATTCGGTTATGTCCAATGGGTGGTAGTTTGGCCACTCGATTGCATTACTTCAAGTCAGTTTGGCAGTTACTTGAGGATTTATATTGTGGTTGAATGAGTGCGTTTGTCTCAGAGCAGTAGGTTTTCTGGATACCAGTAACTAGCACATTACCAGGTAGAAGGTTGGTTGGTGTGAAATTAACAGTGATAAATCGAGTCGTAAGAGGTGATTATTTCAATAATGAATAAATAATTTACTTAGTATTATGTATGTAGACGGAATAGAAAAAGTAAGAGGGGACATTGTGGACTTCAAGGTGAGGCCATGAACACGTTTTACGCAGTATTAGGGATAACACTGGGGTGATTGCACAAAATTGTCAATGTATAAAGTGGAGAATTGCGTTAGCATCGGCTGCATTCTTTACGTATATTGAGATGATGTGCAAGCGCTTTTTAGTTACACGCCTGAGATCAAACATTGAGGAGATAACATGAAGTAGATTTCCATCGAAAGTGTAAATGGTTTGTGTCGAATAGGGCGGAGTGTTCATAACAGGACATTTCTACATGTTACGTTTTAACTCATTGTCTACTGCCCACTCCTCTATTGATATAAGGTCCTCTTGAATCTCAAATGAACCTTTTTCGCTTTTTATGGACATCCAGGTCTTTGACTCGTCTATGTAAATCAGGCTTGTCGAGCAAATTCTATCGTCAATGGAGATCAAGAACAGGAGTAGACCTAAAAATCTTGTTTGTGAAACACATGATGTCAAGGCCCTCCAACCGGCGTGCACTCTTTACCTTAATACGAAACATCCCGTTCTTTAGGAAGTCTCGGAGCCAAGACAGAAGCAGGCCATTGAAACCTATCTTTCAACCTTCGCTATGAGGAGTACATTAGGCACCGTATCAAAAGCTTTAGCGAACTCGAGGAATATTAGGTTAATCGGTATATTTTGTTCCTAACAGGTCTTCCAAGTTCACCATGCTATGAGGAGCGTGAACTCACAAGACCTGCCTTTCCCATGCCCATATTATTCTTCATGTAGGATGTTCTTTTTATCTATGTATTCTCTCATTTGTTAATTCAACAGTCTTTCCATCACTTTCAACAGTATTGAGAGTAATGCGACTAGTCTGAAATAGTCGGGGTCTTTTCTACCTCTTCACTGAAGATTGCAGAGATAATGCCTCGCTTACATTCTCTTGGCATTTGGTGTAGATCTAGTGAGTGCCTCAACACGTCGCACACTAGTATACTGAAGGTCTCCGCGCACTGTTTCAGTTGTTGTTACATCCTGATTTTCTTGGGCGCAGGTATTTTAGTCTCTGAAATACTAACTGAAGACTTAGCTGAATATCTCCCAGACCCTCAGCTGCCACCAAAATCCAGAGGTACTTCACGCTACCACACTCTTAGTTCGATTGGTCTATGAAGTTAGCATTATACATCTATGACATCTCCAAGCCATTGAAATCTTTGCCACTTAGCCCTTTAATAGTACATATGCCTTGGCTTATAATGTAATTGGTTCGTAACCACAAGGGCTTCAAACCTGAGCACATAATTACTGAGATTTACATCCAGCACGTAACACTAATAGTAGGTTAATAATGATGAACACGGGAAGAATCCATCGAGATGACATGGCCCGGCCAATATAACCTGCTTCTTGTATCAAATATACTAATCACTCCCCAGCTCAAATGTGTTCTTCACATTGCTGATCGTCACGACGAGTCAAAGTAGAGGAACTCCCACACATGAAGGCACGTGTGTCGAACGCCTGAGCGACATCGTCCTAGCGGTTCGAGTTGGTTGATACTGGAAATATGAAACACGATACCTGGTAAAGTCACATATTCTATATACAGAGGTCAAATGACTTAACTGACTCACACCTGTTTAAGCAGTCATCTAGTTGATACAGAACATTTTAAATGATAGGATCTCTCTGGTCAATATTTTACAGGACACCCGACGTCTGTGGAACTGACGTAGATATGCTGTAATTGAGACAGATGCGGAGGCCTGCCCACTCCAGAAAATTGTCAAACCAAGATATGACCTAAACCGTACATAACTGTACACAACCTAAAAGTCTCGTTAGCGGATACAGCATTTAACTCCCTAACGGATTAGAAACAACCCTATCAAACTTGACCGTGCAGTATCACCAAAATTCACAATAAAAGTAAGACTCGAAACTAAGAACGTATAACAACGTATCAGACATAAGTTAAATGACATATATGTTAAATGAAGTGATATTTGAATACAATAAACAGTGTACAGCAAATCATTATCAAAGGATATATAAGTCTTCTTTAAAAAAGAGATAGACAAATACAAATACAATCTATTTAACACGTTTCCGTTGTCTGTCTGTATGAGGCTGTTTATTTTCGTCGCGAACTCGTAGAGGTACATGCCGTGACACGGTTGAGACACCATCAACAAATTTTGTTTTGAATAGTACATTAGCATTGTTGAACATTCCATCCTTAAGTGACACCACGATGAACTAAATCAAAAGGGAGTATAAAAATAAGAGAGCAACTAAACTAAGTAATGTTAAGTTTCTAAATACGAGTTATATAAAAGATGCAACGTATTTACTTAACTACATAAATCTCTGTTATTATGATACGCGTAAGATAATACTAATAATGCTGTGATGAACACATCAAAACAACAATCACTATATTTTTTATTGAGAGATTCTACACACCCTTCATTTAAAACGCTGTGCGGTAAGGCCGATCTACTTGAAATTAACAGGTTGCAAATTAGAACCTCGCTCCATCTACATATATTCGTGCAAATTATCTGCTGAAAAGAAAAGGGTCTATACGTCTGTACCATTTGAGGCAGATTAGCATAATTCAGAAAGAGTCTGAAAACAACCATCGAGGAAACACATTATGCTGCTAGACTGAAAAAGCTAAATTCATGGTTCCATATAACATTAAACGTCATACAAATGACTACGTCACATTCCATAGTATTCACCTTTTCACATGCTTATATGGACACACATACACACAAACAGAGCAATCAAGGGTTATGAAATGTGTGTCCAAACAGTTACAGAGTGAGTTAATGTCAAATACTCCGAGATACATAGGAAGCAGAAAACCAAATTTATTGATAACAAAACATATAAACACGACAAGTCATAGAATCGACCCCAGTACAAGAACAGAATCTTAGACTTATAGAACCACTAGTTACTTGGATATTTAAACGCCTTTCATTAATACCGGAAAATATTTTGCAACCCCGAGACAGCACTGTTAATCATTATGCCAATATACGACCTGGGGTGATGTGACAGTTTTCTATCCTTCCCATAATACATTAATTTTTTCGTGCCTATTTACAACTACTACTTTGTTTTCGTTCGAAATCTTATTCAGTTAACCTATATTAGTTTTTATGAATGCTGTGACAACTATTTATATGACCGGATTGTTCGAAATGTATAGCATAAATACATAACTATTTTCAGATTACTTCCGTCCCGCAATAGCTCTATTAAGAAGAAATAATAATGACCTTTTATTGCAAACGCCTTAACTTGAAACAAAAGCATGTCAACTATTAAACATAATGTGCAATAGTGATCTCTATTCAAAGTTACGTAAAGACCATAATGCATTTATACACTTCCAATCAGCCAAGGAAAAATACTGCACATAATAATGCATATAAGCTAAATGTTCATATTTTTCTAATCCATCATGTGAATATCAAAAAAGAAGTGAATTGCAATTTCCACTGTTAAGAAGAATGGGCTATCCGTCAAATCTATTTGTACATTGTTACTCCTTTCTCCCTTATTCGAATATTTTTGTACATTACATCACACTACTTTTTTAAACAGTAAATAATTTCAAGTTCCATCAATTCAAACATACAATGCACAACACGGCTTGGTTATTGAATGTTACTGCTTAGCGTTTGCATAAACCTGTGTCATTTTGTTTACTTGTCATTTATATGTAATTTTGGTAGTCACTAAAACTTTTTTTTGGTGCATTCATCGAATTTTTGTCACAAAGTAGCAGCTTCCAATTTTTTAGATCTTAATGTCTGTTTCAGATGTTGACAGCTGGCGAATTTGGACGCAGATATGTACTGATGTTGAGATTATTGTACATTTGTAAATAATCATTATAAAACCCTTAGGAAGCATCTCTCTTATGGTTAAACATATCGACGCTTCATGAATATAGGTATGTTAATACTTAGTATATATTTTTGCACCCTTCTTCACATAACTCCTTTGTTTGAATTCTGAATTTAACAAGTCAGTTATTGGGTTAGGAGCTCAGGTATAATCCACAATGAAATCATCTAACAATTATTGAAAACGAAAAAAGAGAAGAGTTTTCAATATGCCTACCTGTGAATGCTTAAAATGATTTTTAATCAACTGACCAATATTTTGTGTATGAGATAAATCGAGCGCTGCATCCACTTCATCTAATATATACAAAGGTGCTGGTTTGAAGAGTAATAAAGCCAGAATAAGCGAAAGGGCAGCTAATGACCTACGGACAAGATAAAATAATAAGAAACAAAATAAACCGTCACAAAAGCAAAGAATGAAAATAAAAGATGTTTGTATATATGTAGAAATTAAGTTAATCACGAGTGAGTAAAAGGACAGGTGGTGCCTGTACATCTTGAAGAAACACTACTTTCCAAAGGTGAAAAATATACCCTAAAATATACACTAATTTTTCCTTTTTTATATTAAATGTAGAAATCTGCATTAATAATGTTGATCCCTGTTGAACTTTGAGTAATTTTTTTACGATTATTTTGAGGAGTATTTAAATATGCATATACATAGATCAACTATGCATTTATATTGTTTTTTGACTGTACTTTGGAAATTATGTGTGCATTATTATTTTGAAGTAAATACACAAATTACAATAAAAGCTATTGAATCTAAAAGAACCTTAAGAGTCAATTCAATCTTCTGAATGACATCTGATTATTACATACTGGTGTTTAAGAACAAGAATAACGTAATTAATTGTCAATATAAAACTGTAGTGTTTGCTACTTAGGTCGACAGATATAAGTAGTATGTAGCAGCAATCAGAAGTGGAATACCGGCTACCAGAAGAAAGAAATCAGAGATCAATCATAATACCAACAGAATTAGGGGGATAATGGAGTATATAAAGGACAACAAAAAGATGTGCAAATGATGTTTTCAATGTATGATTTTCATATTTTACCAAGCCATTATGTAATTTTACATTAAACAATAAATTGATTTCCCCCACCTAAGTTTTCGTTCATTACAAAACGAGTCTAACTTATCAAAAGACAATTTATGATGATTTCGTAACCAGTCTAATTTGTTGATGCTAGAAATGGATGAGATTACTAATCGATAAAATTAATTCTTACGTCTCTCAGTGCTTAACTTTTATAATGCTTTCCTCTTATTATAACCAATTAATCCAAGTATAGTGGGTAACAATAATTGTTCAACAGTAGTTCACCACACAGTTTTTACTTTTAAGAATTCGAACTGAATGCGACTTGCATTAAATAGACTAACCGTCAATTATATTGGTTAATCTTAACTAGTGAAACGCTAGGTAGTAACCTAACCCCAGTTGGAACCCAAATAACTCACCGGAAACACCACCAACCGTAGTACAATGTGACCTACGTTCGAATTATTAAATAGTTGGCTCACCAAGCGGAAAATACTACTAGCTGGGGAGAATTGAAAGACACAAAAATTAAATATACTTCCGGACCCAAAACAACCTCTGTCAAACAACATCAAGTGAAAATATAATTTATAAGATGAAATAAAAAGGCGAAATCACCTTTTTTTATAATTCAATATGCTCTTTGTTCAATATTATTTTTGTTTTCCTATACAGTGTAACATTTATTTCAAGTCAATATTCTCCATACCTACTCACTGTGGACTTTTGTACAGTATGAGTTTTTGCAATAACTCTATGTATTTTCCCTATACATGAACGTATAAACTACAAGAGCTTAAAATAACACTGGTAGACCGCGACATCAAAAAAAAAACTTTACCACACATTCGACTTCAAAAAATGACAAATGATGGTAACAGTAAATTGATCGATAAAAGCATTTCGGAATTCTTCTGATGGAGTTTTGACAAACTGTGAGGAAAAATTCGAATACCTGACACTTCTCGACTTGAAATTTATGCTGATTTCGTCGTTCAGAAAAACAAGGAAGACTTCAGTGAAAGCTCAGAGAACGAAACTCCACTAAAACCATCTACCTGAGCTATAAATCTCCTCACCATCTTAACAACCTATATCATTGGAATCAGTAAAATAAAATTTCTACGAAATATATCATTTCAAAATTTTTTTTGGGAGATTTAACAAAAGACATACACATAATTTAGTGGTAAATAGCTGGAAAACTAAATATTAGTTAATATTCCCCAAAATATCAATGTGACTAAAAATAAATTCATACCTTTGGCCACCACTTAGTTCTCCAAGTGATTCTTTCCAAACATCACCAAATGCAACTTTAATTTCTAATCCATCAAGGACACTCATACCTTCCGGGGGAGATAAACGTGCTTTACTTCCTGGTAATAGAGTTCCAAAAATATTACAGAATTCCTAAATCATGAGAAATAACAAATAGGAATGGCAAACAGTGAAGTGCAGATGTGAACAAGTGATTTAAAGAAACACAAAAGACCATATTTGTGAAATTTACTAACGAATTCATTAAAAAAATCAAACAATTTTACTCCCTACAGCCAGATTGTGGATTGTAATCCCGAGAAATTCAACGGTATTTGAAGTGAGAAAAATGCATAATAAATATATTTGGATTTTGACCTAGAGCGCTAAACGCAGTACGATGTAAGTTGAATCTATAATTCACGGACGACCTTTTAGAGACGCCAGTGACCTTGAGAAAATTCACCTACTTACTGGGGTCAAAAGACGGGTTATAAATTAGTGTGAGTATTAGTAGTAAGAGTTAGAATTGGAAGTTAAGGTTAAGAATAAAGGTAAAAGTTATCGTCACGAACTGACATCAGCTATAATGCTGATGGACTTACTATTCTTAAATTTATTGGTTTGTTTATAAATATATGATCTCACCGATAGTAACCCTCAAGTCGAGGAATAGGACTACAAACGGATGTCCCTAAATATACATGTGTACCAAAATTTGATAAAAGGCAAATATACAAGTCCTACATCTACATTCGTATCAACAACCTTACTTGTTTTCTCTTAGCGAAATTCATTCCTGAATCGAACAATACGTAGTTATCACAAGAGGATTTCTGTCCCTTCATAAAATTTCAAGTTATCAACAGTCAAGATCAGTCCGATAGATTTTGCGTATAACTCTCTTAGTATAATTACTAGCATAGTTCACTTATTTGATTAACCTTGATCACAGTGCTTAAATAATCATGGAGTTAACACATTAAAGGCTTGCCATTTCAAATTAACCAGAAGCTAATCACGACAATCATCTGATGATCCTTCTATATTGAGAATACAAGTAACTTCATAAGTTAAACAACAATCTACCAGCGTTTAATAGCATGACACGTGTAAAATAAACCACTGCTTTAATAAACTCAAATATAATAAATGAGGGATTTGTGTAGTATAGCTGTATTATTTACGTACAATCAGTTTCTATCGTATAATTTCATCCTTCCACTTCATTGTTTAGTAATAAATTAACTAATATCTTATTAGCTGATACTTACATCCATTTGTCCAGCTATATTGAACTGATCATTTTTGCGTTTATCATTGCTGACAGCCGACTTTTATCGAGGTGTTTATCAGTTTGGATATGAGTTACTTTTCATCTAAGCTAAATGTTACTTGATATAGGATCAGTTAATATTTATAAATATTCTTACATCAATATTTCAAGAACTTAGAAGAGTCTTTTTACTTTAATCGAGTTTATATGGATTATTCCGATCAGTCTAAAAATAGTGCGACAAAAATATTAGGAACCATGAGAAGGGAAAGAGTGAAGGAACCAGGGCTATCGAAAATAATACTGAACCATGTTACTCAAAGTCTAACTACTGGTTACCATAATCACACGGACCACACTCATATAGTCTGTACCTGCCTACGTAGCTCAGGCCGACAGTTAGTGTCTTCATGGACTGATAGCATCTCTTTATTTGACCATCCCTATCTTTCCTTTAACCAACTCCGGCACCAGCGTTTATCGAGCGCTGAGGTAGGCAGTTGTTGGATACACATAATACAAGTCTTATCCACATCAGTCGAAAAATATTTTGAATCCATGCCGAAATTTCGTCAAACACCAACCCATCAAGGCTGATAAGTAAAATGGCTGACACACCCAACTTCTTTATAGTCTATTATTAGTTCAAGTAATGACGCAGACTGATTCCGAAGTAATACTTTATACTTAGGGAAAAACCTATAAAATTGAATTGCAATAGCTTAACAAAAAAATTACACTGACCTCATTGACTTTATTATGTGCACTTAATAAGACTTCTTCTTTTCGTTTATCTAAATCGTCAATAACTGTTTGAATTTTATGTTTATCAGCTAAAACAATTTCTTGACGTCTAATCAATTCGGAATATTGTTTTTCAGCATTACCAAGCATATTCATTGCACGCATATTTACAGTTCGACTAAGACGATCACGACGTTCTTTCAGTGAATGAACACGTCGACGTGTTTCAATTGGATCACGTGAAGTAAAACAATATACGCCATTCTCAATACCAAACAGTTGCTTTTCTTCATGAATCCATGGATTTGTTTCTAAGAGTCGCTCCATCTATTAAAACAATATAATGTTCACCACACAAATTACTTCTTAAAATTAATATTTACAGTAATCTTATAGTGTAACTACATAAATACTGATATGATATTAGTTATGTCATAGTTCACATATCAATGACTAAATTTTCCGGATAATAAAGTTTTATTAATAAATAATATTTTGTAATACACAAGCTTTCAAATAGGTCAGTCAGTCATTATAAACGTAGAACCTGGCACAAATGTGCGTTGGAACAAGTTGCCATTACCGTGTCAACGTGACAATATAAAAATAACAAAATGAATAGCCAAACTGATCGAAATAATGTATTGCTAATAATCACGAGTAAAATCGAGGTTATTGAACAGACTTATCTAACCAGATAGAGTGAATAAAGCAATATGACCTAGATCAGTAGTCAATGAAGAATACATGAACTCATGCTAATTTTCTGAGTAATATGACTTTGTTAGGCATACGTATTGGAGGATGTTGATGGCTTTTCATATCTCCTCGCAGACAAATTTCCTTAAATAATTATAGGTATTTTACTTTGAAAAAACGAAATTATTTCTCAATTCAAACACAATTAAATTAATATACTTGTTTAGAGAAAGATGAGAAAAAGAAGCATATGAGACCTCATGTTAAGGTGTTCAGAGAATTACTGAATTTTTAAAAATGTTTTAATAATAACGGGTAATCGCCAGTGCTATTTACTAATTTCATTTTTTTCGCTTGATCTTTGGCAATGTTTGATTGATTACATCTACTCTTCAATTTGTTAATGTTCTACCTGTTTCAGGATTATGCTTTTGTTACTATATATACAGGGTTGTGCTATTTCAAGCCATTCTATTGGAATATAGAATTTTTAGTAGACATCATTTAGTATTAGTAATAGTGATTAATTGTTGAAGTGTCGTATGTTAGCTGCTGTTCTTGAACAAAAAAAAACAGAAACGTTCATATTAGTTAGAATAGTTTAATCGCTGTGCTTAATTTCTAAGTATACAGCAGATCAACCGGAAAAAAAACCCAATATAATAATCGTTTTCTAAAGTCACAACATTGGTATTTTGTTCAATTTGGTGATATTATTATTATATTTATTATCATTTAAAAACATAAACATTGATACAAAGGGGAACCAGATATATAAATATATATGCGCCACACAAGTCACTTGATTTGTGTGTGGGCTATGATACCGCCTGGGGTGCCCAGACCGAAGCAAGTGGTTTCCTTAGGAGGTCACACTGCGATGCTTTGATCTACAGTTCTAATTCACAAGGCAGTGAGGCAACATTGGGAGATGCGTTCCTATGGTAGTCGGTGACTAACAATAGTTCCATACGCCATTTGTTCCTTCAGGATACTGGAGCCCATGTGCACCATTGGTTTGAAATCAGGGTTTTCCAACTCCCATAGATGGATCCTTCAATTCCACCAACCCGGTTAAATCGCCAAACATGTGCTTTTCGTCCTCTCAATTTCGTAGACAACACGCCCACCATGAAAAGGCAGTGAGTAGGGCTTCCCTGGCAGAGGCTGTATACGCGTGGCTATGTGAAAGCATTTGGAAAGGGAGAGCGGACTGTTCCCACCCTCCGCCGTACCAGTGAATTCGGGGGCGATTTGGTGAACTCGTGTAGTTTTTTAAGACGAATTATTTGTTAGTGATGTAAAGTATATAATATATGACTTCTCTTGCGATTATTCATAGTGTTTAGATGTATGATGGATAATAAAAATAATTCGTTAGGACACGATGAGCATGAAATCGATATTTGATTTTACTTACATTACAATAACATTTAAACCTAATTAACTACAGTAAAACTTACCAATCACTAGTAATGTAAAAAGTATGCTCTTCTTCCACTACAACTTGTAAACTGATGTAGTATTGAAGCAATTCGCTTAGGATGGATATATACTGACAGATAATCAAATTCCATCTTAAACATTAATAATAGGAAAACTTAACCCTTTACTTTATGCATATATCAAAAATAAGCTCTAAATATGTTTAGCTAAAACAAAGAATGAATACAACAACTATTGCGTATAACAAATTAAACAGGCTTTAAACACATTCCAAAAACTAAATAAATGAGCTCCGCAGAGGAGTTCCATGAATTATTTATTTATTTAAACACATAAATATCGATACAAAGAGGCACCATATATATATGCGCCACACCAAACAATGAGAATGGGAAGCGAAAAGGGGTAAGGTGTATATATATATATACAAATTTTTTTTTAAAATATAAAGAAAAAAAAGTGATGATGGAGAAAACTGAAATGTACAACCAGAAGATCTCTTTCAGTTAAGAAAATTATGACTGCTCCTTGTAAAAAAAGTAAAAGAAGGTTACAGCAAGATTGCCACTGGCTTGGCTTCTATTCGGAGCCATATATGATAACATCTCTAGCCACTGTGTTGCACCATCTCTCGGACCCCAGCCAGGGAGTCGTGAGGGATTAACAAAAGCCATTCCTGTTCATTTTTCTTTTATACCACGACACCATGTCATACACTGACCTACTCTCCGCTTTTTCCAACCAGTCCCAGCATCGGTAAATAAGGCACGACGTGAAATCCTCTGGGACGACATTCGTAGAACATGTCCAAGCCACCGAAGTCGGTGTTTCAAGATGGTGACACCAATTGGATTATCGTCTCTGCACCCGAACACACGATGCCGAACCTCTGCATTACTAACATGGTGTTGCCACTGGATGTCAGCAATCCTTTGGAGATAGCGATGATCGAACACAGAGAGTCGTCTAACACCCTCAACTCGGAGAGGCCAGGTTTCACAAGCATAGAGCAAAACTGCTCTCACCGACGCGTGGTGGATCCGACCTTTTACACTTCCATGATAAGAAACAAATGTGTTAGTGGTTCCTGGTTTTTAATGATACCATAACTAAAAGCAGTTAGTAACATCAGCTAGATAATTCAAAATTCTCCTATAAACCCCCCATATATTAATTAATTCCCTTGGGTCTAGTGAGAAGTTATAACCAGTGGTATTTGAGCATGTTAATTGTAAGGCATCTATCTGATAAAAACGCCAGATAATAGTTGCGTGATATTACGAGTGAGTAAAAGTCAAACATGCAAACCACCGAATGACAGCTTAGTGCTTCGGAGCTTAAGAGTTAGTGCGCAATATCTAAGGTCTTCGGTTCGATGCACGGTGATGGGGTGGCAGATACGCACTGTTTTACCAGTCCCATGATGGGACGAAACATATATCACGTCTTTTCTGACTTTCAATGGTTATTTGAATGACATTGATTCGTGATGTTAACTATGAAATAAATAATTCAAGAGAAATTAGAAATATTCGAGCAGCTACAACAATCATCGATAAAAAAAATTGTAGAAACCCATTAAAAAACAACAAAAATATACTCGCATTGCGTATCATTGAAAGAGAATTAAAACACAAGATGAAAATTAATTACCTTACTATCGGCTTCTTCACTTTCCTTAGTTTGCATTTCAATTTGATGAGAAAGTTTATCTACCTGACTGTTTGTTTGGTTCAACGATTGAACTAACTGACCAGCTTCTTTCTCTGCAGCTGCCAATGCACGAATGGTTTCATCGATTAATCCTCGTTGTTTAATAACAGCTTCACGTGCTTTGGTTAAAGCTTCTTTAGCTAGTCGTGATGCATCAATACAACGCTCTTCTTCCGCTTGTGCATCTTCTACACCTTGAATTGCTTCTTCAAGAGACAGCTTAATAATGAGTATAACAAAAAAAAAAATATTTATAGCATATCAACATGCTTTATGTTGAAATCGGTTATCGCTTTCAAGCAATTCAATATTGTGAGTTGTTTCCTTACTTTCAAAGATCATTATGGTGGAATCTGACATGTTACCGCTGATAGAAATGACAATAAATGTTGGCAAATTATAGACGTTCTGCATAAAACTATCTGAATGTAATGTTAAACATCTTAAGGTATATATATATATAACTATGTTTATCAGCCTTTGTGAATGTAGTTCACGACATATCTTACTGGTAAGCTTAAACACATATAAACAAGTGATTCAATCAAAACTGCTCGATTGATGTAGAAATAAGTACTATGCGAATAAATTAGCGTTGTAAACTTGTGAACACGTTATGAATGGTATGCATTTTACGATTATTTATTAAGTACATTACAGCATAGTGCGCTCGACTCCAAGCCACATCGTTTGTTTGAGGGTTAGTGATGATACTACCTGATTGTAAATGCTAAAATAAGAGGATGTCTCAAACACATTACCTGTTAGTCGACAGCTGAGTAGTTTACCTGCCTGATCATAGCTTAAAATGACGTCTTAACCACTGCGTTGTGGTGGCTTAGTGATTAGAGCACTCGACCTTACGAGATTAAGTCTCAGGCCCTAGTCCCTCCCGCCTACATCGCTTTGGGAAACAAGGTAGTCTTGAGACTTAGAGTGTGACTCATATCCAATTACCTGAAGAATGAGACAAAAATGTATAGAAACAATCTGAGAAAGAATATAGGTTAAAATAGATAACATTACCAAACCTTACTCGGAAGTAAACCGAAATAACACGATCTCAATGATACCATAGAAACAACCATTCCTACTACTGGTTCACAAGAGTGAATAGTATTACGATCGCATTTTAACTGATGAATTTAATTTCGAAACCTTGATGGCTATAGCAACGCTTTAGAGATTGGATTATGAGTTTGAAAGTTAGGTCAATAAATGATTGAACAGCAAAAATCTACTATTAAGAAAGTCGACTACACTTGAAATGTTACTAAATACAGATGAATATATAATTTTTCATCTCATTGAGATATCGAAATAGAAACATATTGGAGAGATAGTGATAACATAAACAGTTCACTTTGATAAAATAATAACATACAATGTTATGGTAGGTAATTTTCAATGAACCAATTATACATTACATTAAGTAGTACAATATTGGTTACATGATTTCAACTATAATTTAGCATGATTTTCTTTACAATCACAGTCGACCCTGAGGATGACAGAGTCACGATAGAAGGAATGTATTGCAACATTTAAGATTTACTCTCCTGATAGAAAATTTGAATGTTGAAGATTTGTAGAATAAATGTCTTGTATGATAAAAAATACAAAAAGGCGTAAACGATATTCAAGAATACAAAAATACAATACGACTTTGTATTAAATAGTATGACACAGAGATACCATTAGTATTATGTCAGTCAGTCAGCTACAACGTAGGACCAGGCACATATATGCATCGGTCCAAGTTGGCACACCTCATTAGCACAAGATGAACACCAAATTTATAGTAGTTACTTCAATGGTAGTAATATATAAAATAAAGATTGTGTATAAGGATATAGTACAGGAAGAAAGATATAGAGCAATTTTAATCTCACAGTTTAAGGGCAGACAAAGAGTGTATACATCTACGCCATCGTGACTGACTCTCAGTCATGTCACCCAGTCTCCAACCATTGGTTACGATAGTCGCGCGGACCCCAACCAATTAGTCTGCATCTACCAACATGACTAAGACTAGAAGTTAGTGACTCCAAGGACTTATGCCACGTTTTGGTTTGGCCGTCCCTAACTTTCTTCCAACCATCCCCAACACCAGTCAGCTTTGCGCGCAGTGGTAATCTGTGTTCAGGTATATGTAATACGTAGCCCGACCATCTCAGTCGATGAACATTTACAACCTCATCAACTGATTTACCATCATTCCCTAATACCCTGCGTCTAACCTCACTATTACTTAACCGGTGATCCCAGCAGATGCAAGCAATATTTCTAAGGCATCTGTGGTCAAATACTAGTAACCTACGAGTATCTTCTACTCTTAATGGCCATGTTTCACAACCGTAAAGTAGAACAGAGCGAACTGCTGCGCAGTATACT
Source organism: Schistosoma mansoni (assembly GCF_000237925.1). NCBI lineage: Eukaryota > Metazoa > Platyhelminthes > Trematoda > Strigeidida > Schistosomatidae > Schistosoma > Schistosoma mansoni. The sequence goes on along the minus strand of NC_031502.1, from coordinate 4,984,220 downwards.
CGTCCCTTAATTGATAGACGGATATCTCGTCTTCACCATAGGTGACGTAAGTTGGCAAAAGCCAAACGAGCTTTTCGAATCCGTGCTGAGATTTCATCAGACACCAACCCATTGGGGCTGATCAGACTTCCAAGATAAGTGAAGTTGTCGACGCGTTCGACTACTTCACTCCCTATCCTTAGCTCAGGTGTTGACGCAGGCCAGTCCTCGAGTAACAATTTACATTTAGAGGGGGAGAAACGCATCCCAAATATCCTGGCATTATTACTCAGTTCTAACAGGAGACTGCATTTTGTCAGCATCTTCACCAAACAGGACAATGTCATTTGCGTATTCTTAGTTGTTAAGTGGATCTCCTGGTAGGAGATCAGTGCTCGAAAATTCAGTCAACGTGAACGTTATTTTTAGCAGTAGATCTATGATGAAATTGAACACAAATAGAGATAGTGGACAGACTCGTCGGACAACACTTGAGGTTGCAAATTCAGATGAGAATTCGCCATGAGCTGTAACTTGACCGGTAGTGTTCGAGTAAAGAGCCTTCACAAAGTTTATGTACTTCTGAGGTACACCTTTCAATGACACACTGCCACAGAGCCTCTCGGTCTACAGAGTCAAATGCTGCTTTTAAGTCAAGAAAGACCACCATTGTCGGACGCCGATAAGCATGACTGTGTTCTAAAATCTGATGGATTATTTATTTTTTTAAATTTAAACACATACATATTGGTACAAAGGGCACCAGATACATATGCACCACACAAAATAATGAGAATGGGAGGAGAAAGGTGGAAGATGAGTATACATAAAGGAAGGGAAAAATGATGAAAAAAAGAGAAGAGTAATGATGGGGGGAACTGAAGTGTACAACCAGAAGAACTCTCTCAGTTAAGAAAGTTATAACCACTCTTTATGAAGAGAAAGAAGGTTACAGCAGGCTCGCCACTGGCTGATGGATAGTGAATATGTGGTCGATACAGCCACGACCAGGTCTGAAGTCAGCCTGATTTTCTATTGTTTTCAGTTCACGAGCCTTTGTTAGGCGCCCGATAATTATTGATGCTAGTATTTTAGATGCTATGTTGGTCAGACTAATCCCTCTATGGTTATGGTAAGATGATTTTGGCCCTTTCTTATGTATTGGGACAATCAGGGGTTGTGACCAGTTAGATGGGATTATGTCCGACTCCCAGATTTCAGCCAAAATATTAGTCAACCTAATCTCTAAAGCTGGACCACTATACTTAAAGACCTCTGGAGCCAATCCATCTGAACCAGGGAAGTCCTACTCACTGCCTTCTCGTGGCGGGGGTGTTGTTTACGAAATTGAGAGGACGAAAAGCGAATGTCCGGCGCTTTAACTGGGTTGGTGGACACTTCGAGTCCACCTAGGGGAGTTGGAAAACCCTGATTCCAAACCAATGGTGCACATGGGCCCCAGTATCCTGATGGAACGAATGGCGGACGAACCTGTCATTGGTCAACGGCTACCATGGGACTGCATCTCCTCACGATGCTCCACTGCCTTGTGGATCAGACCTTTTGGTCAAAGGCTCGGGGTGTGGCCCCCTAAGAAAACCATCTGCTTCGGTTTGGGCACCCGGGCAGTATCACAGCCCACACGCAAATAAATGAAATGATGAACTCTATTGACGATACTATCCCTGCTGATACTAAAATCAAGACAATTTACATTATTATTATTATTACCTTCAAGACAATTTACATTATTATTATTATTACCTTTATTATTATTATTATTATTATTATTATTATTATTATTAGTCTGATCATGCCCTGGTCTGCGCCAATCTCACCTTACTTTTCAGTGGCCGAAGGATTGACCACCACCAACGGATTGATGTTAGTAAACTGGCTGCAACTTCTGTTGCAAGTAAGTATCGAGCGGAGCTAGCCTCTAGGCTTGCTACCACCCCACCGATAAGTATAAATGAGCATTGGTTGCATCTTCACGACACCATGAAAATGGCGAGTAAAGCCGTTTGCGGCTTCGCGAAACGTCCCGCTTACAAGCACTGGGTTTCTTCTGGCTCCTTACAACTGATGGAAGCCCGTCGGTCTACTCCGGGTGACCGTGAGTTTGACCACAAACGAAGGCTGTTACGTAATGAAATCGGGCAAAGCTTGCGTAAGGACCGGGAAGCCTGGTGGTCGGAGCGTGCTAATGAGATGGAAGAAGCAGCTGCATCTGGTAACTGCCGGAAGCTCTTCCAACTCATCCGAGCCAATAGAGGATCCCACTGGTGTGAGTGAAACAATCTACGAGGATGATGGGATGCCAATCACTAATATCTCTCGACGTCTTGGACGATGGGCGGAATTCTTCGAAGGGCAGTTCAACTGGCCTGCTTCTCCGGCAACATCAACCAGCTTGTCCTGCTCCCCATGGCCGGTGACGACTGATCCACCAAACGAGGCGGAAGTCCGCAAGGAACTCCAACTCTTGAAACGTTACAAATCACCGGGCCCAGATGACTTACATCCGGCTCTTTTTAAAGATGGTGATGACCTTCTGACTAAGGAATTGACTGTGTTGTTTGGAAAGGTTTGGGAGCAAGAAAGTGTTCCAACATCATGGAATAAGTCGATAGTCGTCCCTATCTTTAAAAAGGGTTCACGTTGTTCCTGCAATAACTATCGGGGGATAAGTCTACTTTCGATTGCGTCCAAACTATTGGCTTCTATCATTCTTCGTAGGTTGTTTAAAACCCGAGAACGATTGACTCGCGAGGAGCAGGCTGGTTTTCGTTCTGGTCGAGGATGCATTGATCACATCTTCACCCTCCGCCAAATGTTAGAACACCGTCATACTTATCGCAGGCCAACAATCGTAGTGTTTCTTCATATCAGGGCGGCCTTCGATTCGTTGGACAGGACTGTTCTCTGGGATTGTCTATTGAAGAAGGGTGTGCCTGAGAAGTTCATTAAAATCTTAAAGGCCCTGTATACGAACACCTCAGGCAGAGTGAGGGCATACAACCACCTTTCTCCCTTGTTCCATTCGAACAGTGGGGTGAGGCAGGGTTGCCCGATCTCACCATTCCTCTTCAACTTTGCCATCCATGACATTCTGGAAACAACTCTTGTGGATGTAAGTAATGGCGGTGTGGATATGTTGCCTGGAGAACGACTTCTCGATCTTGAGTATGCGGATGATATTGTCTTACTGTGCGATAATGCCCAAAGCATGCAATCCGCACTTAATCAGTTGGCAATCAGTGTCCGCAGGTACGGCATGTGCTTTGCACCCTCCAAGTGCAAAGTACTCCTACAAGACTGGCAGGATTCTCATCCTGTACTCATCCTGGATGGTGAGCAGATTGAAGTAGTTGAGAAGTTCGTGTATCTACGTAGCTATATAAGTGCTGGTGGTGGCGTGAGTGATGAGATTGATGCACGTATAATGAAAGCCAGAGCGGCTTATGCCAATCTGGGCCATCTTTGGCGCCTTCGTGATGTTAGTCTGGCTGTAAAAGGTCGGATCTACCACGCGTCGGTGAGAGCAGTTTTGCTCTATGCTTGTGAAACCTGGCCTCTCCGAGTTGAGGGTGTTAGACGACTCTCTGTGTTCGATCATCGCTATCTCCAAAGGATTGCTGACATCCAGTGGCAACACCATGTTAGTAATGCAGAGGGTTGTCATCGTGTGTTCGGGCGCAGGGATGATAATTCCATTGGTGTCACCATCTTGAAACATCGACTTCGGTGGCTTGGACATGTTTTACGAATGTCGTCCCAGAGGCTTCCACGTCGTGCATTATTTGCCGACTCTGGGACTGGTTGGAAAAAGCGAAGAGGAGGTCAGTGTATGACATGGTGTCGTGGCATGAAAGAAAGCTGCAAAGGGCTAGCTTCTGTTGGTCCTTCACGACTCCCTGGCTGGGGTCCGAGAGATGGTGCAACACAGTGGCTAGATACGTTATCAGATATGGCTCAGAATAGAAGCCAGTGACGATCCTGCTGCAACCTTCTTTTACTTTCTACATAAAGAATGGTTCTAACTTTCCTAACTGAAAGAGTCTTCTGGTTGTACATTTCAGTCCGCCTTATCTTTTCATCCCTTCTCTTGCTACTTTCATTATTTTGTGTGGCGCATATGTATCTGGTGCCCTTTTGTACTAATATATATGTGTTTAAATAAATAAATAAAATAAATAAACCCATTGGGGCTGATCAGATTTCCAAGATGAGTGAAGTTGTCAACGCGTTCGACTACTTCACTCCCTATCCTTAGTTCAGGTGTTGACGCAGGCCAGTCCTCGAGTAACAATTTACATTTAGAGGGGGAGAAACGCATTCCAAATATCCTGGCATTATTACTCAGTTCTAACAGGAGACTGCATTTTGTCAGCGTCTTCACCAAACAGGACAATGTCATTTGCGTATTCTTAGTTGTTAAGTGGATCTCCTGGTAGGAGATCAGTGCTCGAAAATTCAGTCAACGTGAACGTTATTTTTAGCAGTAGGTCTATGATGAAATTGAACACAAATAGAGATAGTGGACAGACTCGTCGGACAACACTTGAGGTTGCAAATTCAGATGAGAATTCGTCATAAGCGAACGGTACAGGGTTCGAATCCTGGAGTGAACATAAACTTTGGGATGCAGGTACATCCAGCGGACGAGACCCAGATAGGACGAAACGTGCACGCTGGTTTCCAGTGCTAGCCACCATCCATCTTTGCTTATAATGATTATTATTATGTTTACTGACATGATGCAACTCCCCACATACAAATTTGTGTACTCAGCTTTGAATCAAACCTTGTGTGAGGGCTAGTGAAATACTCAGGTCACCAAACTGAAATAGATGGAGCAGGACTCGAATCTGAGACTTAAAGGTTGAAAACCCACAAGATATATCAAAACGTTGCCTATATATGTCAAGGAAACCTGACGTACGTTATTATTTAAATGAGAAAACGAAAAAACAGTTACCTTCAAAGTATTTAGCTCTTTTGCAAGTTCTTCAGCTTCTAAGCGTAGAGTTTCTTTCAGTGAATTCTTCTCCCTTAAAGCACTAATTGTGGATTCCACTTGATCTTTAGCTTCTGATAGTGCTTTTTCAGCTTCAAGTTGTTCTTTTTTACGTTCAGCTACGGCATTTGTTGCTTTCTCATGAGCTAACTTAGCTTTTAAAGATGCTTGGGTGAGACGCTGTTCAGCGTTTCGTAAAGACTCTTCGACTTGTTCTACATAAAAAAAATAGTTTGAGTCAAAAAATGCATCTATAATAAATTAATGCTCCTAGAAATAAATGCTGCATAATGGATTTCAAGTCGTCACTATAAATGAACTTTATTAACTATAAGAAAGCATTTCGGTGTTGACAGGAAGACTTCATGCAACTTTCTTCGACATTATGGTTTACCTGAGAAAATCGTCAATATCATCCGGAATTCATACGATGGACTATAGTACAAAGTCGTGTACGGAGGACGGAATGAAAGACGCGTCACAAGTGGGGACCGGAGTCAGACAAATCTGATTAATCTCACCCTTCCTCTTTCTTCTGGTGGTCGACTGGATTATCAAGACCTCGACATTGATAATGAAATCAGGAATACGATGGACGACCCGGAATCAATTAGAAGATTTGAACTTGGCAGATGACTTGACCCTTCTATCCCATACACATGGACGGATGAAGACAACTGGTATAGGAGCAGCCTCTGTATCAGTAGGCCTCAACATACACAAGGGCGAAAGCAGCATCCCCAAATATAACGCCAAAAATCACCAAAAATATAACACCAAAAATCACACTTGATGAAGAAGCTCTGGAAGAAGTGATATCTTTCACGTATCTGGGAAGCATCAACGTTGGAGAAGGAGGATCCGATGCAGATGTAAAGGCGAGGAATGGCAAAGCAAGGGTAACATTCCTACAGTTGAAGAACATATGGAATTCAGAACAACTGTAAACCAATATCAGTCAGAATTTTCAATACAAATGTCAAGACGGTTCTACTGTATGGAGCTGAAACGTGGAGAACTACAATCATCATCATCGAAAAGGTACTAGTGTTTATAAATAATTGTCTACACAAGATACTGAATGTCCGTTAGTCGGATACCATTATTGACAGCCTACTGTGGGAGAGAACAAACCAGCTTCCAACTGAACAGAGAATTAGAAAAAGACGTTGGAAGTGGATAGAAGATACATTATAGAAATCACTAAACTGCATCCCGAGGCAAGTGCTAACTTGGGACCGAAGGACACACTGCGCCGAGAATGGAAGCAGACATGAAAAGGATGAATAGCAAGTGGAAAAAACTGGAAGAGTGTTGGGGATGTCAAATCCCCAGAACTTACTTGGTAAATGGCTTAGTTTTGTAATTTTATTTTGAAAATTTGAATTTAGCTGTTTCCGCGCCAAACGCGCTCTTTTTACCTTCACGTCATATCTCCCACTTGTAAACTGTCTTAAACGCTATTGGTCCATTGTTTCTTTGTGTGTGCTATTTACCAATGATGCTCAAGGACAAATTGTTGTTGTATAAATGCGCTTGACTTTTTCCCTTATTCGATTGCTTGTACTCGGCTGCTTACGGAATACATACATATTCCCCTACTTGCCTTGGACTTCTTCATCTAGTTAGCGGGGCCTGGGACAACCGATTAGAATAGCTTATCGTGTCATTGTGTCATTGGCTTTCGTTCGTTACAGCGGAATCGATTTAGTTTCGGCATATCAAAGAGATTGTTCAAGACAGAGTTAGATGGAGAATGCTAGTGAGCGGCCTATGCACCTACATTAGGGGTAACAGGAGTAAGTGACTGCTGATCATTATTTCCAAGTAGTATAAGTATGAACAATGAAGTAACCATCCATCTAGTAACTGAACTTTCGGTGAGATGTGAAATTTAATAACCTCATAATAAAAAGAGAAAAACTACATATAGTGCACAGGATAAAATATTATAAACTGAACAAAAACAGGCATGATATGATATAATGAAACAACCAACATGCTCTTATATCTCATATCCTAAATTTATAGATGAAATAAAAGCTGCCTGGAAGAAAACATGTATCAGATGTCAGTAGTATTTAGATTACCACTGAAACGATCAAAACTCACTTAATTCATCTTTAGTAGCTGCCAAGTCTGCACGTAATCGGTGTTTATCTGTTTGTCTCATTTGAGTCTCTAAAAGTCCTAATTGATGGCGAGCATTATCTAACGCTTCTCGAAGACGACTAATATTTTGTGATCGTACTTGAGCTGCTTTGACATTTGCTTCACCTCGAGTAACATTTTCCTCAGCTTTTTGAGCGGCGTCCTCAAGATCACGCCACTTAAATATACGAGATAATAAACTTTCCGAAGCAGTTCCCCGACTTCCACCGGACAATGTGCCCTAAATTATAACGAGAAAGATTATTAGCAAAAAGTATCTTTAAATAATTCAGCTAACGAATATGCAATATATAAATTCTTCGAATGAACATACTGAATTTATTATACAGCATTTGGAAAAGCTGATAATGACAAGTAAACTTCAGTGAAAAACTACATCATCCTCTTAAACATATATTTAATAAAATAATACGTAACATGATATCGCAACTAAAATCTGTATACTGAAAGGTGAAAATAATCAATTTTCGTTTCTACGAAACGCTACAATATTTCGCCTACAGTCTATCACCGATAACCACATAATTCATGGTATAATTTTCCTTTTCATTACAGCATTTTTATGTTTTATTTAACTTTTATAAAGATGAAAAGTCTTAAAACAAATTGAATAGTACAATTTTAAGAATATCTTTTGTGCTTTTTTGGACCTGTTAAATTTCACTACAAAAAACAAGAACATGTAAGTCTCAAACAAGGATAAAACAGCCATCATTGATTTTTGGTTTTCAATAGTTGTCTGGCTAAGATTAGTTAGTGATGCAAACCATAGATTTCAACTTCTACAAACCACCACACTAATAATAATCATATGCTCATCAAAGAGGAATTTCAAGAGGGCAATTCCTGGATTTATATGGAGAAACTGTGACCAGTTAAGCTCAACCATATCGGTTGTAAGGCAGATATCCACCCAAAGCATTGGAAGCTGGTTGAGTAATATCGCCAATCGAACGAAAGTAGAGGTGTAAACAATTGAATGCCGGCTCAGTTGTCTATAGGTTAAGTGCTCATCGCAAAACCTGAAAGTTCTGGTTTTAATCCCCGGTGAATTCGTGGATGCACGCTACAGGAATGTTCTAAATTAAAGTGGACTAGTTCTTCATAGCTTCCTAATTTTCAACGATTGCCTAAGGTCAGTTCCCGATATCGACTGTAAAAAAAACATCAAACGAAACCTCCGTATTCCGAAAAATATAGTTACATTCATTGACAACAATTTAATAGACAGAAACACATCTAACACAACAAATTTGACGGTTAAATCAACGGTTTGAAATCTACATATAAAAAACTAACAATAGAGACCCCTACAGGATATATCAAACGTGTTAAGAACGATGACTTTGTCATTATTTCCCGCATAATCCTAATTTTCCATGTACAGATTAATGCATTTGACTTCAAGACATACCTTAAGCAGGGGAGATAATGATGCTATCCGTCCACTAGAACGAAAAGACAACTTCTTGAACAAGAGTCAAACACTTTAACCATTGTCCCACCCATTCACACTATGAACAAGTTCACAAGTAAAGAAGCAATGATTAAAATTACCTTTTGTAGAGGAAAAACAAAGATAATTACCTGAGGATCGAATACATCACCTTCTAGTGTTACTGTTTTCTTTTCAATACCAGGGTGAAATGCAATACGTTTAGCTACTTCCATATCTGGACATATTAATACACTACCGAATACATATTCCATAACTGGTTTAAGCACATTATCATATTCAATTAATGAAAGAGCAGTGACAACATTTGATGCACCAACTAATGACTGAGCATTTTTAATAACACCATCTGATATGGGGTTTCCACGTATTTGAGTTAACGGAAGCATAGTGACACGTCGACGAATTTGACCACGTTCTAACAAAATCTTACCAGTGACTTCTGTGTCTACAACAATATTATGTAACTAAAATCACGGAATATTAAATAACGAAATTAAGAGGATATAAATTTTACAATACGGTAATCATAGTAGAAAAACAGAACACGTTTAACAAAAGTCAGAAACCGACATCAAGTGAAATCGTGATTGTCATTTACATTCGCTTCCTTTATGTAGACAATGAATTCAAAGGTTATCTGTGAGGAATACAGGAAATACATTTTCTTATGGGCTCCATGAAGTCTGCTAACCAATTTTCTAACGAGTGAGATAACGGGATCCAGACATGTTAAGGATTGAGAGGACAAGTGACCCAAGTTTATATACTTTGAGCAAACGATATAACTGTAATGTCGTTGACCCTGTTAGTTTGATACGCTTGTAAATATCTTCGTTAGTCACACAATTCTCTCCCATGCTATTAGGAACTTTAGTTATTTTCCGACCACTTAAGTTCTATTCTGTTCTTTGATATCTTAAGAAGACTTGGAGTCATTTGAAAGCACATTTATTATCTTTTTGATGTAGACTGTGCGGTCCAACGGAAATATCCTTGCACCTTTGTTCAGATGTGTTATTGAGAGGTCTTGATTGTTTCTGAGTAGTTTGAGTTGTTCCTTATGGCATTTTGTTGGGAAGCTCCTAAATACTGACTTAGTGTTTAAATATTGATTGCAGCGTTTAAGTGTAGATCGCAAGTAATAAACTTCTTGATGGGATACCGGTTTTAGACTGTTATTCTGATTGATAAGGTTTCAAGTTTAAAATGTATGGGAATTTTGTCAATTTTGTTATTTATATCGCAGAATTTTGCTTCTGTACATAGGGCCTTCAGCGACAGAATTGATGAGAACATTGGAGAACGATTGCATAAGCATCTCTCAGTATTATTTGGAAATTTATGCTGTTTCTGTAGCTGTCAAACTCTCATCGTGATTCGAAGTTAAGGTTCATGTGCGTTTATCAGTAACCCTAGCAACATATTCCCGAACGTTAAGGCTACCTTGACGTAGTGGTTGGGCTTACCTATCGTGATGAACTAATCGGGATACACTGGCTAGGACAGTTGTTCCTCAAAGTCCTGCCATGCCAGGCAGGTTAGTTTAAGAGTGATAAGACAAAAAGCAGCAAACCCAAGATCCGAAGGCAAAGCCGTACTGCTGACTGTACAGAGGTGTGACGGTAGTAAGAATATGAGTATCGTTTGACCAAATAGAATCTATAAAAACCCATAAAGGTATTATCAATTATTTCGTTCTTTTATCTCCACTTCATCTTTTAGTTCTTTATCATTGTTAGAACTATGATTTCTATCCGATTGCTCCCATTCCTATTGAATCACTGTAACAGATCTGGCATGTGGTTATCAGAATTTATATAAAACGGTACTAGTTATTACTGTTACTTTTGCATCAACTGTGCTACATATAACTAAAAAGAGAGAAATGATAAGCTTAACGATAGGTACAGTTCAAAGGTAAAATTAATTCCCTTAGGACTTATAAATAGATACCAACAAACAGTGACATTATTATACATATACAATTAACATAAACCAATGACACGTTCTAATTTCACCACTCAAAACTATGAATATAAAACATCTGATATAAGTTAGTAAGAGGTATACATCAATTGACATAATAGAGATCACCTTATTTCCAGCTATCACTTCTAGAGCAACCGCATATTTTAAATCTTTGACACGAAACAGTTTTGCAACAGGTCCAAGAACACGACGTCTATCGAAATTTGGCTCTGGATCTGTATAGTCAAACACAAGTTGGGGGAATTGAGATGATAATGTTGAAGCTTGATGACGTAATTCCCTTGCTTCCTTAACTAAACCAAGCTGTTGCTCTGTAAATAAAAAAATATATACAATTAGGCAGAGATACTGGGAACATATTCTACCATGATAAGTGGTGGTTAAGACGGTCGACTTTTAGTTACTAATTCGTGGATTCGAACCCGGCCCCACCTACTTTGGTTGGAGTAATCAGATATCAGTAGTTCTTACATCCAGAGTATGGCTCAAAGCCAAGTACATTAATATTTACCTGGTAAATAAACTGAGTAACTAATTGGATGACAAGCAGCACGTAATGAAAACTAAAGCTAACAAATGTTGTTTTCCAATGACATTCATTTTTTATTTCAATGAAATACCCCAAAACATAGTCAAAAGTAACAAAAAAATTCAAATATTCAACAGTGTTTAAAATCAGTTTGTTTTTAAGGTGGATTAGTCAATAACAGACTAACATCCTATCATTAGCACCGCTATTTTCTGTATTAACAAACTAATCTTTACGTCCGATTGTCTCATATAAAAAAGAGAAGACTACTAGCAAAAATGTCATTGAGAATTGGATTAATTGCTGCTTAAAAAGCCGTGTTCAGTTTGTGCTCCCTACAGACGTTATTCTAATGACTAAAACAAGAAAGCTAGATCCATCGATAAAACAACTGAAACTTTAGGAATCTCAGATCTGTTTTGAAACATAATTCTGATTAATTCCAGACATAAAATACACTGCCCCACTTGATAGTTATAGGCCTTTGACCACGAAAGTTCATACAGTAATTAGAAGTAGATGTCAACAACTAATAAAAAATCACAACTTACAGAATATGCCTGGATTTCGTCTGTTACCGCTTACATTTTAATAACCGCGAAATATACAGCTGGAGAGCCTCTGCATGCTTAATTAGAGACAAATATGACCGATGTATGTCTATGGAGGAATAAGGCGGTTAGTTTACAAAGTATGACAATCATGCTAATCTTAATTTTCTGCAGGTATCATATACAATCTAATTTAAGGATAGCAGTACAAACAGTGCCCCGAATGCCCTGGTACGGCGGAGGGTGGGAACAGTCCGCTCTCCCTTTCCAAATGCTTTCACATAGCCACGCGTATACAGCCTCTGCCAGGGAAGCCCTACTCACTGCCTTTTCATGGTGGGCGTGTTGTCTACGAAATTGAGAGGACGAAAAGCACATGTTTGGCGATTTAACCGGGTTGGTGGAATTGAAGGATCCATCTATGGGAGTTGGAAAACCCTGATTTCAAACCAATGGTGCACATGGGCTCCAGTATCCTGAAGGAACAAATGGCGTATGGAACTATTGTTAGTCACCGACTACCATAGGAACGCATCTCCCAATGTTGCCTCACTGCCTTGTGAATTAGAACTGTAGATCAAAGCATCGCAGTGTGACCTCCTAAGGAAACCACTTGCTTCGGTCTGGGCACCCCAGGCGGTATCATAGCCCACACACAAATCAAGTGACTTGTGTGGCGCGCATATATATATATATATATATATATATATATATATGGTGCCCCTTTGTACCAATATTTGTGTGTTCAAATAAATAAATAATGAAATCATAGCATAGCCAGCCAGATGACATGCATACAACCTACCAAAAATTGATTGCAGAAATAAAAACTTTCACGCGGTAAACTGCACTCCCATTAAACTACCTTGTCACACTAACAATCTAAACAACAAAAGTCAGTATAAATCAATTTTAAAAACGGAATTCAATGGACATCAGTAATGCTACATCACTTACCACTTAACACAGATTCGCTACCAACAGCTCTATCATCCGCCTCAGCTCGTGTCAATTTTTTAGTTAATTCATCAATATGTACAGTAAGTTCTTTTTGTTTAATTTCTTCTTTAGATTCTCCGTTTATTGACCCATGTCCGAAAGTCTTAGTGACGATGGCTTCTTGTTTAGCAAGCTCATTTTGTAGATGTTTCTGACGCATTTTCAGTTGGGAAAGTTCAGTTTGTGCGGAGCACTTTTCACCATTTGCAACCCTAACCTGTTCAGCGAGGCTAGCAGCAACACCATTTTCTCCACTGGAAAGACCAGATTTTACTGCCTTTACATGTAATAAATAGAAATGTATAGTACTAAGTCTTTAAAAAATGTATGCTGACTAATTAAATTACTCTACCAACTTACAGATTAAGTAAACTACAAAACATTAGTTAGGTCCAAAACCTTGATAAATGTATAAAATATGGTACAATCCGCCCTGATAACTTCGTCTTCTGATTAGACATTGAGTTGGTAAGAGTTTTCCGACCGTTGCTGCTACCTTGACGTGGTAATCGGGCTGGTCTATCGTCATGAACCAATCGAGCTATACTGGCTGAAACAATCGTTTCTCAAGGTCTTACCATGCCAGGCAGGTCAGTTGAAGAGTGGTAAGACTAAAAGCAGCAAACCCAAGGTCCGAGGGCAAAGTTGTACTGCTGACTGTACAGAGGTATGACGGCAGTAAGGTGTTTCCTTCAGACAACCAGCATGACAGCGATGCTGCCTTCCCACAAGGAGGGGTGGGGTTAGAAAAAGTCGACCCTAAAATGCACACCTCACCTTATCCAACGGATTTCCGTCTCAGGCGGTAAGGTCTCATCCAGTACGAAGCTAACACGAAAACTACTCACAAAATGTCGTGTGTGACCGACCTCAAGCAGTTGTCCCTTGGGCACTGCGGTCACGCTCTCAGGCCACTAAGATCACTTTTAATCGAATCTCCTTTTCAGGTACCTCTAGAAGAACCCTTCCACGGTGTGGACAACTGGGAAGTGGAAACCGCTCTCCTACCTCTAACAGCACTCAAGCTCACTGTATTTATAATCAATCTCCCTCTTCAATTCTTATTATTCCTCCTACATCGTTTTTCAACTCTAAACTTCCTCTTTTGACTTCCTCCTCAAGTGTAACCACGGCCAACGATTCTAGTGCGCGAAACATTGTCCCAAGACTATAGAAACCTCTCACCAAACTACACATTGCAGCCTTCAACGTACGCACCCTGTGTCAAATCGGCCAGTGGGCCTACTTGGTTGAAAGCCTAAAATCTCATACCATTGATGTATGCTGTGTCTCCGAAACACGCATACAGGATCCTACTATGTTCATTCATTTAACCTCACCTCGCCAAAACGGCGAGCCCACGAGATACAGCCTCCGTTTATCTGGAGACCCGATGACTAGTCCTCGTGAACTGGCAGGTGTAGGCATAGCGTTGAATACGAGGGCGGAAAAAGCACTATTAGAATGGATCCATCTTATCAGTCAAAAATTACCGTCAAAATATTGATAGTCAGGAATTAAATATACAATATTTTCTTTTCGTCAAATTTATACGATGTTAATCACGAAATATCTAGATGTACACGGAATAAAAAGTGTTTGAGAGTCTTCATGCAAACTATTCAGCTGGATTTTTATCAACAGGCTAATGTTTTGGAACCATTTTGTTATAGAAACCAATCCAATTAATTTTTGTCCCCTTCATGAAAATTCCTAAAAAATGTAATAAAGCTTTTCTTAAGTTTTCTGTTGGTAAAATTCAGTTTAAAACTGTTAGCTTTACATAAAAAACTCGTCATTTATCCTAGATCTTTACCGAGCAGTTCTTTGGGGAAGTGGTGCTTACATAATTTCTCGTGAAGTACAAAGAGCGTTCCACAAAAAGAAAGTGGCTCATATCAAGGCTATCGATATCTATAAATCTCAATTTCCAGATAGAGTTCCTGTAAAATGTAAGTTTATTTTCTGCCTATACTAATTATTGTACATTTCTATATCGTAAATTTTTTATATTGTCTAATTTGGAAGGCTTTTTTATTATGTATTTGAACTGCTACTATCTTCAAGTCAGTAACGCAAAAGTTTGATATTTTTTGTACTTTTAATCTGACTGTTTCACTTATTTCCCGTTGGTATGCATAGGTTATGTTTTCAGAGAATTTATAGATATTCATGCTAACAGTAGTAGTTATAACTTAGCGTTCATCGGTAAACGAGCATTACTAAATTCTAATAGATCAAATTTTATAAGTGTCCTACACGATGTGTTGTTTAACCATTCGGAACAATTAGTTTTGAGCATTCAGTAGTCTTTTAGTCACGTACTTTACAGACTGGAAACACGGTCGTTAAAGTCCAATCCTTTGAGTTTTCGAAAGTACTAATTTACCGATCAAATATTGGCACTACTAAACTGATAAAGGTTCACAGAAAGATTTTTCAGTCATAAATAATGAATACCTCTAGGTTGAAGCCTCAGAAAACGGCCCCCTAAGTAAACCACCCGCTCCGGTTTGGGCATCCGGACAGTATCCCAACTTACACACAAATTCAATGATTTGTATAGCTCATACATATTTTGATGCTCCTTTGTACTAATGTTTATGTGTTTAACTAGATAAAAAGCAAGAATAACGGTGTTTGCAGAATATGACATGGATTCACCGTATTTCATTGCTTTTTTCCCAGCTAGATTCACTTTTACAGAAAGCTTTCTGAACTTCTTCATAGAGGTAAACTCTCAAACATAGAACTTATAACAGGTGACTTTAATGCCCAATTAAGCAGCTTAAATCAAACAGGAAGACATTTAGGTGGGTATTTTAGTATTCCGGCTCAGCGAACAGATAATGGTGATCGTCTGTTGCAACTGTGCTCATAAAATCGTTTATTTTTAGCAAGCACTAATTTTAAGCATAAGGAGAGACATCGTCTAACACGGCGACCACCTGCACCAAACCAATGATGGACTCCAATAGAACATATTGCCATCAGTCATCGTTGGAGAGCCTCGATAGGAGACTGTCGCTCGTTCTGGAATACTTGTTTGGACTCCGATCATGCTCTAATACGAGCATGCATTTGCTTGCGCCTCATTAGACGCAGAAAAGCCACATTAAGAAGATTCATTAAAGTTGAACTCAGTGATGGGGGAGCCAAATGTAGATTCCAGGAACAACTGAGGTCACACTTAGGTAGTTCTGAAAACGAGGCTGACCCAGATATTGCTTGGAAAGATATACGAACAGCTATAGAAACAGCATCGATATCTATTAGTGATTTGAACCAAAGAGTGACGAGGAACCAGTGGATTTTTACTAAGTCTATTGCACTGATGGATTCTCGTAAACTCATTCCATCAGGCTCTGAACACGATGAAGAGCGTAAACAAATCAAATCTACGTTAACCAAAAGTCTAAGGAACGATCGTGAGCAGTGGTGGGAAACGAAAGCAAAAGAGATGGAAAAGGTAGTGAGTGTAGGTAACGAGACAACTGGAATTAGGAAGTTGAGTGCAAGTGAGACGATCTCGTAGAAAGACGACACTATTATCTGCTCTCAGCCCAGACGTTTAGGATGATGGGCGGAACAGTCTAAGGAGCAGTTCATCTTGCATTCAGCTACTCTAAAACTACCTACCATTCCCAGACAGTCTGAATGGAACATTAAAGTAGGCCCACCAACTCTAGCTGAAGTTCAGAAGGCTATAACTAATCTGAAATGAGGAAGGGCAGCTGGTTCAGATGGATTGGCTCCAGAGGTCTTTAAGTATAGTGGTCCAGCTTTAGAGATTAGGTTGACTAATATTTTGGCTGAAATCTGGGAGTCGGACATAATCCCATCTAACTGGTCACAACCCCTGATTGTCCCAATACATAAGAAAGGGCCAAAATCATCTTACCATAACCATAGAGGGATTAGTCTGACCAACATAGCATCTAAAATACTAGCATCAATAATTATCGGGCGCCTAACAAAGGCTCGTGAACTGAAAACAATAGAAAATCAGGCTGACTTCAGACCTGGTCGTGGCTGTATCGACCACATATTCACTATCCATCAGCCAGTGGCGAGCCTGCTGTAACCTTCTTTCTCTTCATAAAGAGTGGTTATAACTTTCTTAACTGAGAGAGTTCTTCTGGTTGTACACTTCAGTTCCCCCCATCATTACTCTTCTCTTTTTTTCATCATTTTTCCCTTCCTTTATGTATACTCATCTTCCACCTTTCTCCTCCCATTCTCATTATTTTGTGTGGCGCATATGTATCTGGTGCCCTTTGTACCAATATGTATGTTTAAATTTAAAAAAATAAATAATCCATCAGATTTTAGAACACAGTCATGCTTATCGGCGTCCGACAATGGTGGTCTTTCTTGACTTAAAAGCAGCATTTGACTCTGTAGACCGAGAGGCTCTGTGGCAGTGTGTCATTGAAAGGTGTACCTCAGAAGTACATAAACTTTGTGAAGGCTCTTTACTCGAACACTACCGGTCAAGTTACAGCTCATGGCGAATTCTCATCTGAATTTGCAACCTCAAGTGTTGTCCGACGAGTCTGTCCACTATCTCTATTTGTGTTCAATTTCATCATAGATCTACTGCTAAAAATAACGTTCACGTTGACTGAATTTTCGAGCACTGATCTCCTACCAGGAGATCCACTTAACAACTAAGAATACGCAAATGACATTGTCCTGTTTGGTGAAGACGCTGTCAGTCAGTCAGTCAGCTACAACGTAGGACCAGGCACATATATGCATCGGTCCAAGTTGCCATACCTCGTTAGCACAACAAGATGAACACCGGGTTCATAGAAGTAATTTAGTGGTGGTAGTAGTATATAAATTATAGGTTGTATATAAGGATATAGTAGAGGAAGGAGGAGAGATATGAAGCAATTTTAGTCTCAAGGTTTAAAGGAAGATAAAGAGTGTATACACCTACGCCATTGTGATCGATACTGAGTCATGTCACACAGAGTCTCCAACCATTGGTTACGATAGTCACGCGGACCCCAACCAGGTAGTCTGCATCTGCCAACATGGCTCAGACTAGAAGTTAGTGACTTCAAATACTGATGCCATGTTTTGGTTTGGCCGTCCCTAACTCTCTTCCAACAATCCCCTACACTAGTCAGCTTTGCGCGTCGTGGTAATCGGTGTTCAGGCATACGTAACACATGGCCCAACCATCTCAGTCGATGAAGATTCATCACCTCATCAACTGATTTATCATCGTTCCCTAATACCCTGCGTCTAACCTCACTATTACTTAACCGGTGATCCCAGCAGATGCAAGCAATATTTCTAAGGCATCTTTGGTCAAATACTAGTAACCTACGAGTATCTTCTACTCTTAATGGCCATGTTTCACAACCGTAAAGTAGAACAGAGCGAACTGCTGCGCAGTATACTCGTCCCTTAATTGATAGACGGATATCTCGCCTTCGCCATAGGTGACGTAAGTTGGCAAAAGCCAAACGAGCTTTTCGAATCCGCGCTGAGATTTCGTCAGACACGAACCCATTAGGGCTGATCAGACTTCCAAGATAAGTGGAGTTGTCGACGCGTTCGACTACTTCACTCCCTATCCTTAGTTCAGGTGTTGACGCAGGCCAGTCCTGGAGTAACAATTTACATTTGGATGGTGAGAATCGCATCCCAAACATCCTGGCATTATTACTGAGTTCCAACAGAAGACTCTGCATTTTGCCAGCGTCTTCACCAAACAGGACTATGTCATCTGCGTATTTTAAGTCGCTTAGTGGTCCCCCCGGTAGGAGATCAATTCCTGTAAATTCAGTCGAAGAGAGTGTTATTTCCAGCAACAGGTCTATAATGAAGTTAAACAAAAATGGGGATAGTGGACAGCCTTGACGGACACCACTTGAGGTTGTAAAATCATATGACAGTTCGCCATAAGCTCTCACTCGACTGGTAGTGTTCGAGTAAAGAGCCTTCACAAGGTTTATGTACTTCTCAGGTACACCTTTCAATGACACACTGCCACAGAACCTCTCGGTCTACAGAGTCAAATGCTGCTTTCAAGTCAAGAAAAACTATCATTGTCCGACGCCGATAAGCGTGTCTGTGCTCTAAAACTTGACGAATGGTGAATATGTGGTCGATACAGCCACGACCAGGTCTGAAGCCAGCCTGATTTTCTCGTGTTTGCAGTTCACGAGTCTTAGTTAGGCGCCCGATAATTATTGAGGCTAGTATTTTAGATGCTATGTTGGTCAGACTAATCCCTCTATGGTTATCGCAGGATGATTTTGACCCCTTTTTATATATTGGGACAATCAGTGATTGTGACCAGTCGAATGGGATTACATCCGTCTCCCAGATTTTAGCCAGAATATTAGTCAACCTAATCGCTAAAATCGGACCACCATATTTAAAGACTTCTGGAGCCAATCCATCTGGACCAGCTGCTCTTCCTCGTTTCAGATTACCTATAGCCTTTTGAACTTCAAGTAGGGTCGGGGGGCCTACTTCAATGTTCCATTCAGGTTTTCTGGGAATAGTGGGTAGTTGTGCAGTAGCTGAAGGCCAGCTAAACTGCTCCTTAAAGTGTTCCGCCCATCGTTCTAAACGTTCGGGTTGAGAGGAGATAAGTGTTCCGTCTTTTTCCAAGATTGTCTCACTTACACTTGACTTCTTAATTCCGGTTTCTTTTATTAGTCTGAATAGTTGCATGGTGTTGCCTACAGCCGATGCCTTTTCCATCTCTTTTGCTTTCGTTTCCCACCACTGCTCACGATCGTTCCGTAGACTTTTAGTTAACCTAGATCTGATTTGTTTACGCTCTTCGTCGTGATCAGAGCCTGGTGGGATGAGTTTACGCGAATCCATCAGTGAAATAGACTTAGAAGAAATCCACTGGTTTTTTGGAGCCCTATGGTTTAAATGACTAATAGATGTAACTGCTGTTTCCACAGCTGTTCGTATGTCTTTCCAAGCAGCACCTGTGTCAGTCTTGTTTACAGAACTGCCTAGATGTGAACTCAGTTGTTTCTGGAATTCGCATTTGGCTTTCTCGTCCTCCAGTTCAATCCTAATGGGTTTTCTTAGTGTACTTTTCCTGCGTCCATTGAGGTGCAGACAAATGCGCGCTCGTATTAAAGCGTGATCAGAGTCTAAACAAGTATTCCAATACGAGCGACAATCTTCTATTGAGCCTCTCCAACGATGACTGATGACAATATGGTCTATTTGAGTCCATCGTTGGTTTGGTGCACGTGGTCGCCATGTTAGACGATGTCTCTCCTTATGTTTAAAATTAGTGCTTGCTAAAAATAAACGATTGTCTGAGCATAGTTGCAACAGACGATCACCATTATCTGTTCGTTGAGCCGGAAGACTAAAACACCCACCTAAATGTCTTTCTGTTTGATTCAAGCTGCCTACCTGGGTAGTTTGGAGCGAGGTTTAAGTAGACCTGGGACAGTGTTCCGCGCACTAGAATCGTTGGCCATGGTGACACTTGAGGAGGAAACCGGAACAGGAAGTTTAGTGTTGAAAGTCAAGGTAGAAGGAATAGTAGGAATTGGAGAAGGAGATTGATTATGAATACGGTGGTCTTGAGTGCTGTTAGAGGTATGAGGGCGGTTATCACTTCCCGGTTGCCCACACCGTGGAAGGGTTCTCCTGGGGGTACCTGAAAAGGAAATTGGGTTAGAAGTGGTCTTAATGACCTGAGAGCGTGACCGCAGTGCCCAAGGGACAACTGCTTGAGGTCGGTCACACACGACCTTTTTGTGGGTAGTTTTTGTGTTGGCTCCGTTCTTCAAAAAAATCATCACGATAGGCAAGCCCGACCACCACGTCAAGGTAGCAGCAACGGTCGGTGAAGACGCTGACAAAATGCAGTCTCCTGTTAGAACTGAGTAATAATGCCAGGATGTTTGGGATGCGATTCTCCCCTTCTAAATGTAAATTGTTACTCGAGGACTGGCCTGCGTCAACACCTGAGCTAAGGATAGGGAGTGAAGTAGTCGAACGCGTCAACAACTTCACTCATCTTGGAAATCTGATCAGCCCCAATGGGTTGGTGTCTGATGAAATCTCAGCACGGATTCAAAAAGCTCGTTTGTCTTTTGCCAACTTACGTCACCTATGGCGAAGGCGAGATATCCGTCTATCAATTAAGGGACGAGTATATTGTGCGGCAGTTCGTTCTGTTTTACTTCAAGGCTGCGAAACGTGGTCATTGGGAATAAGAGATACTCGTAGTTTACTAGTATTTGACCAAAGATGCCTTAAAAATATTGCTTGCATCTGCTGGGATCACCGGTTAAGTAATAGTGAGGTTAGACGCAGGGTATTAGGGAATGATGGTAAATCAGTTGATGAGGTTGTAAATGTTCATCGACTGAGATGGTCGGGCTACGTATTACATATACCTGAACACAGATTACCACTGCGCGCAAAGCTGACTGGTGTTGGGGATGGTTGGAAGAAAGTTAGGGACGGCCAAACCAAAACGTGGCATAAGTCCTTGGAGTCACTAACTTCTGGTCTTAGTCATGTTGGTAGATGCAGACTAATTGGTTGGGGTCCGCGCGACTATCGTAACCAGTGGTTGGAGACTGGGTGACATGACTGAGAGTCAGTCACGATGGCGTAGATGTATACACTCTTTGTCTGCCCTTAAACTGTGAGATTAAAATTGCTCTATATCTTTCTTCCTGTACTATATCCTTATACACAATCTTTATTTTATATATTACTACCATTGAAGTAACTACTATAAATTTGGTGTTCATCTTGTGCTAATGAGGTGTGCCAACTTGGACCGATGCATATATGTGCCTGGTCCTACGTTGTAGCTGACTGACTGGAAAGATTGAAAAGGGCTAAAAAGCGCTAAGGTTTTGGTCGTTAATCACTGATCGTTGTCACTGGTCAGCCTTCCCACAAGTGATACAGACAGACACGACGACTATCTGCTCTTATGTTAAAGAATCCGATTACTTGAGGAAATAAAGGGAAAGAAGTCTTGAAGATGTAAGTTTTAGCTGGCTAATGTACTGAAGTGCTTTTTCGAAATGTATATAACTTATTATAAAGATAATTACTGTTGAATTCAAGCGAAGCTATTACGATGCTTGCAGTAATTTTCCTCTCGTAAGCTCATTAGATTAAAGAAAGCTGAGTGCGTTTGAATTAATGTACCAAATATACTGCGTTGAAGGAAAAATATGTCGGAAAGAATAAAGCAGATTTACGGCAGATGATAGTTCAAACGAATTTCGAACATTATCAAGTTAGATGAACATTATATTGAAATTTATGGAAATGTGAATTGATACTGAGAATTATTTACTGTGGCCAATGAATAAAGCAATTTTTATTACTATCAGTAAACTGACAAAAAATCAGCTTACGAAGACACTTATTAAGCTCAAAATTTCATCAACAGTAGTTGTTTACATAACCAATACACTACACTGTTTATAAAGGCGATAACAGTTGATTCAAATAATTTTAATGGGTACTATGACGTACTATCTGAAGTAAATGCTCACCTGTAAACGCTTTTGAGCAGCTTCAAATTTAACTTTCGCTTCTTCTGACTGTGCTAGAACGGACTGGTACTCAATACCAGCAGCAGCTTCCGCTGCTTTATGTTTAGAAGACAACTGCTCATCAAGCTCAATACATTGTGCCTCCATGGACTTAACACGCTGTTTGGCGGCTCGAAGAGATTCAGATGCTCTTTGAGAAGCTCCTTTAGCAACAGCTTCTGTTTTTTGGCACGCAGACATTGTAGATTCTAATTCTTCAAGTGTTGCTCCCTGATGCTTTAAATAAGCACTTTAAGAGGAAAACAGTACAGCCTACCTCATCTCTTTGCTTGCAAAGTTCAGCAATACGACTCTCCATAATTTCTTTTGACTTTCGAAGCTAAAAGGTAAACGGACTATATAAAATCACTACAGTTAAATTACTCCTTCCATATGCATTTTTTGTTCATTCAATGAACGTTCAAGTGCAATTAAATCTCCTTTTGTTCGTTTTTTAGCTTCCTAAAAACCAGATGTACATTAGCCGATAACTGATAGTGCACTAACCTCTAAACAAGTATAGTCATAAGCAACAATAAACTTCTCCAGATGATTGATTTCACGTACAACTTTCTGATACTCCAAATAACTACTTCGTTCTTCACGTAATTTCTTGATAGTAGGGTTAATATCTTCAGTAAGAATCTATAAAAAATGACATAGTGATAAAAAAAATAACTCACTCTATCTATTTCTCTTAACTTGCTGTCTTTCTTTTCAATAGTTTTAAGTGCTGCTTCCTTTTTATTTTCATATAGCTTAGTGCTTGCAGCTTCTTCTAATAATGATAGGATCTAACGTATATATTTAAATACACTATAACACTTATTTGGCTTACTTCCGGCGGTTTCGTATTTAATATTTTTGTAATCCTACCTTGCATAATTAGAAAATGAGGATTATTAACATTAAGTTGCATTGAATGAAATAAATCATGAACCCTTGTGGTGGTTGCGTTTGTTCCGTTAATCAGATATTTATTTCTGCCTCCAACGACAATATGCTTCGTGATTGTAAGCTCATCAAACTGTTCGTAACCATATGGGGATTGTGAATTATCCACATTGTCAAATACTGCGCTTACGGTAGCCTTGTTTATTCCTGCTTGACCACATTAGTAAACCAATTCATGTAGGTTTGCTGCCCTCACCTGTAATCGAGTTGTCAGGAAAGCTAGTCAACTTACATGCGAAAGATTTGTTATTCCAAGCAGGAAGCATATAGCATCTAATATGTTTGACTTTCCAGAGCCATTTAAACCTGTAATTGCATTGAGCTGTGGATCAAACCCATCAATTTCAGTTCTCTGACAATAGGATTTGAAACCATCAATAACCAATGACTTTCTACACATTAGGCAACGCGAAACACACGGACAATCAGATAGCACGCAATCTATAAGTACATGACAAACACTAAAGAAATGCTGAGGCCAATGAATTTGCAACAAATCCTAGAAATATGCACAAATCTAGGTTAATATACTTTAAACCAATGTATGAGAAGCCAACAAGACGGAAATGAGAGTGAAAATAATAGCGATAGTATTTGAAACTTAAGATTAGATATTGAATTTCAAGTAGTTTCGACATGGTTATGAAAGCATTTGTTACTAGACTTATTCAATTTGTCTAGTTACCACAAGAACTAAGAGTGCCATTTATTTCCCTAAATTTGATACGTGGTGTGACTGTTTAGAGTAAGACCACCGCGACTAGTTACAACACCGCGGACCTTTAGTCACTCAGAAAATGAAATTTAAACCTACGCCAAGGTGCAATGAAATAGCCTTGAACTGAGGTCTTCAAGTCGTTACACATAACAATGATCTACTTTTGTTCACCGGACAGTAACAGATAAAAAAAGTTCAGATTCTTGTTACCAATTTCTACAATAATTCTTCATACGCCTTCGGTCTTCCCCACTTAGGTGTTACTTAGATTTTGAAAGGACGTGATCAAACGATACATCTTGATAATATATCCCCTCACGCATTTTATACTACACAGGTTGAAATTTCAGTGTGGCAAGAACATCTGAGTAGTGATTACTCTTGTTTCAAAGTGCCTTTGTAGTTGCTCTTACTTGAAAAATTCCTATAAGGTAATCTTTTCACTTTGCTTGGTGTAGTGATGACACTAACAAACTCACAAGTTTATTCTAGTTAACTTTGCTCCTCATACATGCATCTTTGATCGCAGATGAGAAATACTTTGTTGCATGACAGCGAGTTGAAAGGAAATTATAGGCAGTAATTAGAACAAAAGACATACAAATGGAATTGTAGATATCAACTCCCAGGATATCCAAAATCCTTATGATGAAATTTATTTTCTGCTATCTAAAAATCTTTGTTTAACAACTTATCGCCATGCTTATGGCTTTTCGAAGAGAGATAAGTTTGGTTTGATGAACAAAAGTGCTTAATTTTTCAGCAGATCAGTAAGGTCAGTGAAACAACCCCAGACCCCGGATAAACCAACCTATCCTGCTGGAAGCACTTAAATTTTGTAAAAATTGCCACGGTATATTGAGCTGTTTCTTACCATCTATCAGGGTCAAGAATGGCTGAAGGGCATTGGTTGGTTAAGTGAGAAACTTCTGGGCACACTGCGGCTCGACTGTAACTCTCTGATCTCCCTTAATTTGGCACACACACCTTACTTACTTACTTATGCCTGTTACTCCCAATGGAGCATAGGCCGCCAAACAGCTTTCTTCAACCCACTCTGTCCTGGGCCTTCTTTTCTAGTTCTATCCAGTTCTTGTTCATTCTTCTCATGTCTATCTCTATTTCTCGGCGTAATGTGTTCTTTGGTCTTCCTCTTCTCCTTTGACCTTCAGGATTCCATGTGAGGGCCTGTCTTGTGACACAATTAGGTGACTTCCTC
>NC_031502.1:4933295-4958862 GCF_000237925.1 Schistosoma mansoni | reverse complement strand
AAGACAAACATTTGTTGTGTTTGGCAAATGAAGGTGTAGTGTGAATGGTTTTTTGTGAGGAGTGTTAGTGTTGATCGTTCGTACTGAGATTGTGGATGGATGGACAGACGTTGTGATCGTGGGAAGTCACTGTGTCTGTTTCTTTCATCCCTCTCTTTGTGTGTTTGGAGTTTGATCAGCTCTTCTACATGATGTTTGAAAGTTCTACCGGCTATAAACATTGTGATCCGAATGATTGTGATGGTTGGTGTTTTTAGCATTGTGTGGAGGGGGATCGGTGGAGTGTTTTTGTATTATCTCAACTATCTTCACTGAATACTTTGTAACGTCAATGTAGTGTGTTTATGCTGATGGTTTTGGCTTCGATTGTTGATGTGTTTATTTGTGGAATAGACATTATACGAGGTGTGTGTTTTGATGCTTTCTCCTCGTGTGTTTGTGAGATGTGTGCGAGTCGATGGAGTCGGTTCCGTCATGATGCTGGTATGTGATGGTTGAATTGGAGTGTATATTTGACTGGTGTGTGAGTGTAGTCGGACGTTGAAGTGATTGGTGTAGTATTGAATGGGATTTCAGTTTTTGTTGGTGTTTTGTTTTTGGTGTCCAAAGACCACTGTACCAATTTGCAAGGTATGTGTTGGGGGACGGGACACCTATATGAATCTATGATGTTGCATTCCGGAACTCGGTAGAGGAAAATCCCAGTGTACATCAGACATTGTTTGTGAAGTTGTCTTTGTGTGATTTTGATAGGACTTTGTATTTGTGTAATAGGAGACGAGTGATTGTGTGTTTACACAGGAGAGACTGGTTGTTTGGAAGTAGAGTATTGTTTGAGATGTGTGTGGAGTGTGTTGGGTTGTCAGTGGAATGTGACTGTTTTGTTGTTCGTATTGTTAATTTGAAGCAGCTGTGGTGATGACGATTGGGAGTTTGGAGTGAAGGAGAGTAGTGCAAGTGTGAGTTGTCTTCATGTTTCGTACAACTCAGTTATTTACTATTGATGAGGATGTTTGCGCTTCACGTATAAAGGTGTCGAACAATTATGGAAGCTATGTTGGTTATTCCACGTTGCAATAATGAGTTATCTAGTACAATATTATGAAGTGACATTCAATTATCTGGTGTACTAATTATGTCTAGAAGTGGATAGCGCTTATACATTTAATCGTAATTGAAAGTCTGTGGGAGTTGTAACTTTTTATCGGTTAGCTGTTTACTCATATTATACCGATTTCTGAAAATTGTTTATTCATTTTTCTCAGATTCTTACATTCCCAACTTGACTAAATGAGGTTCCGTGAGTGCCTGCATCTGAAGCTAGAGACGATGTTTTGAATAACTAGAAAATGTCTAGCTAGCTCAAAATATTACCAGCCAGATGGCTAAATTTACCTATGCGCGCTTTGTATACCGTAAACCAATTGGGGGAAGGCTGATTAAACTTAAATCAAGCTTGCTGTAGGATGTTCCATAAGTTAAGTCACGTCTTTATCACATCAAAACAACGACAAAGGAAAATTAACTGAGTAAGGAATATTTTGAACAATGGATCTATTCACAATTTCAAACTAATTACATGAGATATTAAAAGTTTTTATGATTGTCGAAAAAACAATCAGCGTAGTGGCTTCCATGGTTTGATTATTTCACCGAATGTTGGATAGACTATAGGCAAAGAAAAATACAAATAATTGAATGTAAATATTAGATATATTATTGATTGTGTAAAAATGGTAGATAAAGATAAAATATCTGTAGTCTGCTGAAAGGTGAGATCATTTAAAAAAATGTATAATACCGACTTAAAACAGTCATACTTGGGTACAATTACGAAGTCCTATATATAGAACGACTCAAGTCCCTCTGATGCTAATAAATAATTCCACCCTTGAAGAACGACGGTAGTTCAAAATGGTTTTTAAAAACAAGGCAATTCAGTTACCAATACGTCTTAATGCATTCGGCCTTCCGAAACCAGTCAGTCACAACCTAGAACCTGTACGTATGTACATCGGTACATGTAACCACACCCCATGAGCAGAGGGTGATGAAGTTATGTTATAAGGTCAAATCTCAGAATAGTAGCTGTAGTAACAGTATAAGTGGTTATTGGGAAAACCAGGTATCGAAGATATCGAAGGACTCGAAAACCAAATACTGAGATAACAACAAGATAAAGTTATGAGGATTCTAAGAATTCGGAGCAACGCAGGATGAATGTACCTGCGCCACTGCAAACAATTTTGAACCATGTCATTTAAAGTTTCCAACTATTGGTTACGATAATCACACGGGTGCCAACAAGGAGGTGGTGGTGAAACCTGTTACTCCCAATGGAGCATAGGCCGCCAAACAGCTTTCTTCAACCCACTCTGTCCTGGGCCTTCTTTTCTAGTTCTATCCAGTTCTTGTTCATTCTTCTCATGTCTATCTCTATTTCTCGGCGTAATGTGTTCTTTGGTCTTCCTCTTCTCCTTTGACCTTCAGGATTCCATGTGAGGGCCTGTCTTGTGACACAATTAGGTGATTTCCTCAAAGTGTGTCCAATCCACTTCCAGCGCTTCCTCCTCTGCTGGAATCTGGTTTGTTGTCTCCCACAGTAACTTGTTGCTGATAGTGTCTGGCCATCTGATCCGAAGTATCTTGCGTAGACAGCTGTTAATAAACACTTGTATCTTCTGGATAATGGCTTTCGTAGTTCTCCACCCCATACAGAAGAACCGTCTTGACATTTGTATTGAAAATTCTGATCTTGGTGTTGGCTGACAATTGTTTTGAGTTCCAGATGTTTTTCAGTTGTAAGTATGCTGCTCTTGCTTTGCCAATCCGCGCCCTCACATTTGCATCTGATCCACCGTGTTCATCAATGATGCTGCCCAGATATGTAAAGGTTTCCACATCTTCCAAAGCTTCTCCGTCAAGTGTAATTTGATCGGTGCATATTGCATTATATCGGAGAGTCTTGCTTTTCTCTTTGTTTATATTGAGACCTAGTGCTGCTGAGGCTGCTGCTACACTGGTCGTTTTCTCCTGCACTTGTTGTTGCGTGTGTGATAGAAGAGCCAGATCATCCGCGAAGTCTAAATTGTCCAGCTGCATCCTACCTGTCCACTATCCTGTACTTTCCTCCAGATGTTGACGTCTTCATGATCCAGTCGATCACCAGGAGAATGAGAAAGGGTGAGAGTAAGCAACCTTGCCTAACACCGGTCTTTACTTCAAACGAGTCGGTGAGTTGTCCTCCGTGGACGATTTGGCAGTTTAGTCCATCATAGGAGTTCCGTATGATGTTGACTATCTTCTCAGGCACGCCGTAGTGTCGAAGAAGCCTCCATAGTGTTGTCCCGTCCACGCTATCAAATGCTTTCTCGTAGTCAATGAAGTTGATGTACAGTGATGAATTCCATTCCACAATGATACGTAGAGTTGCGATTTGATCTGTGCACGATCTATCCTTACGAAGTCCAGCCTGTTGATCTCGAAATTGGGCGTCTACGGAATCATTCATCCTGTTTAACAATACTCTGTTGAAGACTTTTGCTGGTATTGAGAGGAGAGTGATGCCCCTGTAGTTGTCGCACTTGCTAAGATCGCCTTTCTTTGGTATCTTGATCAGAAGTCCTTTTTTCCAGTCTCTTGGTACTTGTTCTTCATACTAAATCTTACTGAAGATGATGTGGAGTATCTTGGCAGTTGCTGCTACTTTTGCCTTCAGTGACTCCGCCGGGATGTTGTCTCGTCCCGCTGCTTTGCCACTCTTGATTTGTCTAATGGCCATGCTGATCTCTTCAACTATTGGTGGGCCAACATCGATTGGGAGGTCTGTGGGTGCTGCTTATGTGTTGGGTGGGTTCAGTGGAGCTGGTCGATTCAAGAGTTCTTTGAAGTGTTCTACCTACCTGTTTCGTTGTTCTTCAATGTCGGTGATTACTTTGCCTTCCTTGCTTTACACTGGTCTTTATGGCTTACGGTAATTTCCAGCAAGTTTCTTTGTTGTATCATACAGTTGTCTCATGTTTCCTTCGCTTGCAGCCTTTTCCGCTGTCATCGCTAAATCTTCCACATATTTACGTTTGTCGGTTCTGATGCTCCTCTTCACTTGCTTGTTTGCTTCTGTGTATTCGACTTGTGCCTTGGCTTTATCCGCTCTGGTTCGGCTGATATTGATTGCTGCCTTCTTGTTCCTACTTTCTTCAATTTTACCAGTGTACCAACAGTGATCCATTCCTTGTGATGGTGCTTCTTTTGGCCCAGAACCTCATGACATGTTGAAACGATTGCCTCCATGATACCTTTCCAGTTGCTCTCCATGGTAGTTCCCTCTCCACTGAGTAGGTCATGAAAGGCTTCGAACCTGTTGCTGAGGGCTATGTTGAATTTGTCAGCATCTCGAAGAAAGGCCGTATTAAACTTTTGTGATGTTGTCCGCGCTGTTGTCCAATGCTTCTTGAGTTTTAGTTTCATCTAGGCTACCAGCAAATGATGATCGGATGCTATATCAGCTCCTCTTCTGGTCCACACATCCTCCATTGTCCTCCTGAACTTTTTGTTGATGCAGATATGGTCGATTTGATTCTGTGTAGTGTGATCCGGTGAAATCCAAGTGGCTTTGTGTATGTTTTTGTGTGGGAATATGGTGCCACCTATGACCAGTTTATTGAAGGCACATAGGTTTGCAAATCTCTCACCATTTTCGTTCCTTTCTCCCAGTCCATGTTGTCCCATGACGTCTTCGTATCCAGTGTTGTCCATTCCAACCTTAGCATTGAAATCTCCCATCAGAATTGTCAGGTCCTTGGTTGGGCACTTCTCGAAGATCGACTGCAGCCTATCGTAGAATTGGTCCTAAGTTTCTTCATCGTAGTCGTTGGTCGGCGCATAACATTGGATGACTTTCATTGTAATGCCCTCTCTCTTTGTTTTGAAGGAGGTTTTGTTGATCCTTGGTCCATGAGATTCCCATCCTATAAGTGCATTTTGTGCTTTTCTGGACAGCATCAATGCAACTCCTTGTGTATGTGGGGCATTTTCTTCTTCATGACCGGAGTATAACAGAAGTTCTCCTGAAGATAGTCGTTGTTGTCCAACCTGCGTCCAATGTGTTTCACTGATTCCAAGCACCTCCAGGTTGTATTTTCTCATTTCCGCAGAAATTTGGAAGACTCTTCCGGTCTCCCACATTGTTCGGACATTCCATGTACCTATAAAAATTGTCTCTCTGGTTGTCAGAAAATGCATCGGCCTCATGACTTCCGAAGGAACTCGACTTTCATCATGAGACGTCATAATTATTCCTTCTACTCCCAGGGCAGAGTTTAAGTGGTTTGAATGATTTTTTCTGGTTAGCGTTTTTTTAGCGAGTTTATTTTCTACGGGATGGGGTCGCTAACCCCATGCCCAACCCTCCTCCTTTACCCGGGCTTGTGACCGGCAGTAACCCCCAGAGGAACTACAGGCGGAGTTGGCACACACACCACCTCATCCTTTTTTATCTCACTCCTCCTATGGGGTCTCCTAATGTTGAGGGCGACAATTCAACTATTCTGCGACCACCTTCTATATACTCCGACCTGATGGGGAGTGACACATCTTTCTCACCGTCGATAACTGTCTCTAGTCTTAAAAGCTCCTTGACGGAACATGACCGCCCCCCGAATACACCGCATATCCATTTAATTCATCCGCTTCTACCCAACACTCCTGAACGTACTTCTTTAGCCAAATTAACCTCCGACCACTTTTCTCCCGTTAACTATGCTGGTATTAAACTAAACAAACAAGAACGTAGAGCCAATACTCCCCCTTTTTCCTCTTCTCATAGCAAAAGCGATAAACCACAGGGTTTACAGCACACCATTTTACTAGACAAACACTCATCCTTCCTGACACTAATGTTAATCAATGCCCGATCTATACAGAATAAGATGACTCAACTACGTGCCCTATTACTATTACACAACCCCTCACTTGTTTTATAACGTAAAGTTGGTTGTCCTCCGATATCACAGACACATACCTCCAAGTAGACACGTATGAGCTATTCCGCTGTGATGGATTCACCAAGAGTGGCGGTTGTCTCATATATGCAACAAAAAAAATGAGGGCGGAAATCTTTAGTGATCATATCCTCAATAAAGTACCAGATTCGATATGGCTTACTGTACACTCCCTTGAATGTAAAATACTAATCGGATGTATATATCGAGCTCCGAATACCCCCAGTCTAACTGACACCATTATAAGTGAGTCATTTGCTAAGGCTGCCTCACTTGACTTCGCCTACAAAATTGGCTGTGGGGATTTCAACCTTCCAACCATCAACTGGAAGACACATTCTGGCCCACCGTGCTACGAAGGAATACTAAGATCCTTAGACATACACGGTTGGCAGCAACATGTTAACCTGCCTACCCGAAATCACAACATTCTTGACTTGATATTCTGTCACAATGTCACACCAGCATCAATGGTGGTTGGCGAGAAGTTCCGTAACAGCGATCATAAAATAGTCTTCTGCACCCTTCCGATTCTTGCCAAGCGCAAAAATTAAAGACATTAAATACGTGTTTCCAATATAGAGACTATGCAAACGCCGACTGGAGTAACTTTCGGTTTCTTATGAAGCATTCTGACTGGAACACCTTCTTCACCAGTGATAACCCTTTAGAAACACTGGAAATATTCAATACTACCACCAAATCTGAACTAGACACTACCATCCCTTCTAAAATTGCTTTCAAAACAATTGCTCCCTACATCAACCAAAAGGCTAAGTCTAAGCTACGAAAATTAAGAAAGACGTACTTTATATCAAAAAACTTTAGTGCTCTGCACCAGGTATACTCTGTACTTGAAGGAGTGCAAAGTTATCACAACAAAAATAAACAGACAGAAGAACGTAATGCCCTCACAGCTGCATCTAAAGTCCAAAACTTATGTCGGTTTCTTGCAAAACGCATGAGAAAGGACGAAGATCACAACATTCACTCTTTACTGCACGATGGCGTGACGTACTATGACCAAACCGTCATATGCAAACTGCTAAGTGAATGGTTTTCACAAAACGGGAATACATCTAATGCCCCAGATGTTAACATAAAATGCATAAGCAAAAGCTATATTAGCACCATAAACTTTGACATTAGGAGTATACATACCGCCATCAAAACCCTTAAGCCGAATGCGAGCTCTGGTGCCGATGATATCCCATCAATTCTCTATAAAATGTCAGGACCGGATATACATACGTTATTGCTCAAAATATACACACTATCTTTAGAGGCGGGTACATATCCTGAAGCCTGGAAGGTAACGTATGTTCTTCCCAAACACAAATCAGGACCGAGAAACCTAGTCGGAAACTACAGACCTATAAATGTCACCCCAGTTATTTCGCGCATAACGGAAAAAGTGATACAAAGTCAACTATCAGATCATCTACTTAAGGAAGAACTAATAGACCCATCACAACATGATTCCATTAGAACAAGGTCATGTAGTACATGTCTGATAGACTTCTTTAACGAGGTTACTCGCTTACGTGACCAGTAAAAGCTAGTGATTATACTTTATTTCGATATAAAGAAGCATTTGATAAAGTACCCCATAATCTTCTAATCAACAGACTCCAGTCAGATGGAATTATAAACCCCCTATTGCAATGGATTTCCTCACAAACAGATACCAAATATCCAAGATTAACTCTACAACCTCTACACCTCGATCAATAACCAGTGGTGTTGTGCGGGGTAGTGTCTTGGGTCCATTGTTCTTTATAATTTATATCAACAATATATGCAAGTGCTTTACCACAGGTAAAACCTACCTCTACGCTGATGACTTAAAAGTCATCTATAAAACTGACATTGGTGATGTACGTAGTACTATGCAAACGATCCAACATGAACTCAACAAAGTAGACGACTGGTGCAAACGCTGAGGGCTAGAGCTCAACACAGAGAAATGCGGTTGGCTATGTATTGGAAACACATCACTTAAACTAAAACTAGCACTTAACAAAAACCCACTGCCCAGACTGACATCAGTAACTGACCTCGGGGTACATTACTCTGACAGTCTTAACTTCTCTGAGCATATCTCAACTAAAGCATCTCAAATGCGGAGATTGCTTGGCTTCATCTTTCGTAATTTCTTTCAAAACGAAACTAAAATCATCTTGTATAAAGCCTGCGTAAGACCCATCGTCGAATACTGCTCGTTCTTATTTTCCAACTTATGCCTATCCGATATACTTAAGGTGGAAGGAATACAGAGAGACTTCACTAGCAAAATACTTAAAAACGACTAACTAACTGACTACAAATCCAGATGTCATATCTTAGGACTAGAACCCCTCTGGAAAAGAAGGCTTAGGTCCAACTTAATTCTTTATTTCAAACTCCTTAAAAACCTTACTTATTCCACATGTAATATAGCTCTCTACCAAGACTCACACGGATACAACCTTCGAGACAAAGTATCCACTGTCAAAATTGAAAAACACAGATCAAAAACACGTGAAAACTTCTTCCTTATCAAGAACGCATTGATATGGAACAGTCTTCCTTCTGAAATACGCATGGCAGACAAATTACATACGTTTGCAAGACTCATTGATCAAGCCTTCACCTGCATAGATCTGGCGCAAACGAACACATCCACGTCCCACACAGACATAATAGGCTCTCTACATATATAGACTGAATCACCTTATTTCCCTACCTTGTAGTTGTATTAGATACTTTCCCCTCCCTAATTTTAAATTAAAGTAGACAGGCAACTCACTGGACCTATCAATACTCGGTCTCTAAACGACGTTTATAAGTACCCTAAAACGTCAGAAGAAACGCACAATCGACTGCCTACTGCCAGTGGTCGTACAACCACAGAACATGTCACCCATCAACCGGTTGGCATAGAACAAAACAACCTCAGCGCGAATTTAGTGTGAGTTACTTCTTGTTTATTTATCAGCTTTTTACTCATCTGTACACTATGTTGCCTTGCCATTAATATTATTTCACCACTCATTATCTTACCTTATCTGTGACTAATATAAATCTCCCCTTTTCCGCCTACTATGGTAAACAAATATCCTACACTATACCCCTCCTAATGCCTATACTCTGATTCGTAACCTACACTTTACTATATAGTCAATAAATACATTACATCGAAGCCTTACCCACAGTCCATAATTTGTAACTGTCTGATAAGCTTGTAACATGGTACTTATAGAAATAGTGTTTTCCAACAGGATGTGAAACACAGAGCATTGTGTGAGGTATGATATGTATCCAAAAAATAAGCATAAATGAGCCTAACATCACAAAAGGAGGGAGGGTGGAGTTACTGACCAGCAAGCACTGATGGTGAGGGCGATGATTTCAATCCACCCGTGTTTGCGGGGCAGAACATTTTGTTCGTATCAGGCTCTTTATGGATGACAACAAGTCAATCAATCTGTGATATTGAGATTGTTCTCCTACACTCACCATTCAGACTCATGTTTCTAATTTTTGTGCTAACTCGGACTTATACATGAAAACTGTGTGGCAGGCATCGGATGATGAAAAAACCAGACTGTATAGGATATGGTTGTTATTTTACCCAACACTCTACTCTCTATATGCACTATCTGTTCTTCCTCATTCCGACCTTGACTTCCCTCCTTCATTGGAACCTATTCCACCTTGATAAATATCACAACTCATTGTTCTTTATTACTGCCTTCTCTCCTCTGGAGCCCCTAATCGCAGTTCACTCTTGTAACATGAGCTAGTATCAATTTAATCTAATAATTTATCATACCTCCATCTGTTCCACTAATAAACGTTAAGCATTGGTTATCGTTCATATCCAAATGCCTTGCTGCTCCTCGGTTTCTCTTTTATTTTTTCTTCCCAGAATCTTTCTCTGAGGGTGAAGCTATGTAACTTCTAACATCTTGAGCAAGCTCGACGAACGCGCTTTCCCAAGGTTAAAGTTCGAACCAGGCGCTCCACAAGTCTACTTTATAACAACTATAAACTTAAAAAGCTGCATTACATAAATACTTAGCAAGACCGAGACCCTAATACACTTTTGGATCTGGTATGTAACGTGGACGCCATGCCCCTTTGGAAACTATTCTTATGAAAACACATTATATCTGAACGAATGAACTGCTATCAACTTTTATAGATTATAATTACTAAACAACCTTGCTTGGGATGCATACTGTGAACCAGTATATGCTGTTAATTGTAGATCATGCCTGTAAAAATGGCGTGTGCCTGCTATTGCAGAAATATATTATATTATTTTTATTATCAGCCATATGTTTGGCGTTTCTAAAGAACACATTTAGGCTGGAAATAAAACAATACATAGTCAATCTGAATAAGAGAAGTAAGTTACACAAGAATGACCGCGCCTGCAAGGCCGAGCCATGACATCTTATTGGATTAATTGATTGTTCACGCGTTCTCCAGAGTTGACCTTTTCTTCGTGTTGAATGTTGAATACCTATTTTCAGAGTGCGACCAAATAGGAAAACTCATAAACGTTATGCATCAAATCAAATCGAATCTCTAGATTTGTAAATTACTACGATGCTAAAAAATGTCGATGAGGAAATGTATGCTGTGAACGGGCTTCCTGACAAATTTTTGGACTATGTTAGGCTGGCGGTTGATACGAGAAAAGAAAACAAACGTATGAAACTAGAGAAAAATCCAAACTAACAGATTTCAGAAATGAAATTTCTATCTAACTGGGTCACTATGTATACAATTTCTGTAGGGTTAAGCTCAATAAAACTGAGTTAGAAGCGCTACCTCTAGGCCTTAAGTTATAGAACTTTAGGAAAACGGTTAATAAAATTGACCTCAAAATTCAATCTGAAAACTCAAACGCCTAAAGGGAAGAAATAGTAACTTCACCAAAATATGACGTAGAAAGATTTAAGTGAATTCTGATGCGTTGTTGCTTTAGAAACTTAATGCATGAACATAATTCAGAAGAAATTTCGATGAAAGAACATAAAAAAAGTCCAAGGAAATCTTAGGACTGATGATAATTTATCAATCACAAAGTCTAGTAAGTGTTGTGATGTGGTACTCATAGATAAAACCAACTATTTAAAAGCAGGATAAAGGTCTTTCTAAGTGATAGTAGTGTTGGATCCATTCTGAAAGTGAAAATCCCTCCATGCATACATTTGTTGTTTCTTCATTTGTATATATTGTCAACTTTTCTGATGCTAATTAAGACTGTAACGTTTAATTTTCTTGGTTTTACTATCGTTTTTTATTGAGTCTCTATGTTCCTTACTGAACTGTATCCAGTTTGTTTTAATTGCTATTATTCTGGAGGCTGCCATATTGACTGCTCGCTCTTTGATTGTGCAGTTTGATCTTGACTGGTATCGTGAATTTTTGGTTGTAATTTGGAGCACTTTCCCAGAAATTGAAACACTTTGTGTTATAAAACAGCCGCTCAAACGGAATCTTGAATAACTGGGTAGTAATATTTGTTTAGGTAAATTTGTACATTTTATATATGATGAAATTTAGAACCGTTATTACTCCGAAACACTTTGTTTCGATTTCGATTGAAACGAGTTTCTAAGCTTTTGCTGTAGTTATTCCACCACATCCAGACCTATTGGAATTTAGGTTTGTATCTTATAAGTGGCAAATTTGAGAAACTGTTAATGAAGAGTGATGTGGCAGACAGGGTTGAATAACAGCTAATGGACTCAGTGAAACAAAGTAAAATATAGGTAAAATATAAAAATTTTCAAAATCTTAAGTACTACAGGAACGCTGACAACAAGGCTATATGGTCTACCAAACGTCGCATGCCCCCATCGACCTGTTTTAGATATGAATAATTCGACCTATTATAATATAGCCAAGTGGTTAGTACGAATTCTCAGACTATTGCACAGAGAATTTTTTTGGTATCGTGTCGAGGATTCGTTTGAATTTGTTGATTATACAAGAAATCTGTTCACCAAAAATAACGTCATGGTACTGCTTTATGTATCGTCCTTATTCACCAGCGTTCCCCTACTTGAAGCTCTGGATTTTATTTTCAGAGAACTAATATATAGGTACATAGGAACCTTGATTCGCGTATCCACAACGAAACAGTTGATTCTTGGATACACGATGAATGTCCACTTCCAAGTCGACAATGAATACTATAGACAATTGAATGGTGTAGCCATGGATTCACCATCGTGGATTTGATAGGACCCTTACCCGATTCAAATGGATACTCATATCTCTCAACCTGCGTAAACCGCCTGAAGCAGTACCCATTAAGGACAATACTGCTGAAACGGTGGCTCGTGCCTTCGCCGATCGGTGGGTAGCGAATTTCGGCTGCCCTTCAATCATCATTACAGACCGCGGACGCCAGTTCGAATCTTGACTTTTCCGTCGTCTGACCTCACTATTAGGAATCATGCGCTTCCGGACGACTGCCTACCACGCACAAGCAAACGGTTTGGCAGAACGTTTTCATCGACAACTGAAAGTTTCACTATCAGCTACAAACGTTCCACAGTGAACAGACGCTCTTCCACTCGTCTTAATAGGTATCCGCAGTGCAGTGAAGGTTGACATTGGATACACTGCATCACAACTCATTTATGGAACAACAATCCGACTCCCAGGAGAATTCGTAGATCCCTCGTCTTCTTGAATGAACATGGATCTAAACTCCTACACAAGCAGGCTTACAAACGCAATGCGTTCAGCTAAACCTGCTTACACTCGATCGTAATCAGCTGACGTTTTCGTTCAACCTGACTTACGACATAGTACACATGTGCACATGTTCTATTTTTTTCTTTTCCAGGACGGCTGGGAAAGAACGATGAAGTTTATAAATTGCCGAGATCTTGATTGTACTTTGTTTTACGATTACTATTCTGTATTTCATGGTTCGTTATAGTGAGGAAAGAAGACTACATGCTGCTAATTATAGCAAATTATCAGAATAGTGTTTACCAACGACAAACTCTTTGGGTTTAAACCTCTGGCTGGCCACGCCGTGGGAGCATCACTACCTCACTAGGATGGAGTGATTTGTAGCTGTAAATAATTCTCCAAAATCAATAGCTCTGTAAGTGTTCGACATTGGATACTGACCACATTAGTTTTAGTGGACTCATTTAGTTGAAGGCGCTCGGTCACGCATCCGTATTAGGCCACGTTACGGATCGGCGTGGGAAACATCTCCTACAATCACTAGTCAGATTAGATCAGTCAATTCTCGATATATTGATAACCCATCAAATATATCTTCCAACCTCCTCGCTTCTGACTTCTGATTTAAACTGGGTGGGCGCGATTCGACCATAGGTGTAACTGATAAAGAGTTGTCAAACTACAATGCCGGTGGTATCTTCAGTCACCTGCTTAGTGGGGGTGGATACCCAACGGAATTCATCAGCAAATACATGAAAGAGACGAATAAAAGACCGAATACATTTGCCATTCAAAAAAGTACCGTTCTCAAAATTAAAATTCCGAAATGATGCTACAGAAGAAATTCTTACTTAAAGGTTATGAAAGACGACATAACAAACATTAAATTCAGGCTGACTGAATGCCGTTTTCTACTATCGCTCCATAGTAGAAACCGTTAATAATGACAGACTACCTGAGTACTCCACGTCTATGTGTCTTTATCAATTCAACTGCTTCTGTGCAGCCAGTTGTATGAAACGTACAACTCGGCAAGTCTTTCACTGCATATTAGAACACCATCCCTCTTGGTTGAACAAAGGGAAGATAAGAATGATTAAGATTTCCATTGTCGCTCACTTGGTGGACAAAGGTCATCAAGGTGACTATGCATATACATCTAATACATACTGATAATCTCTCGCACTTCATTGAGACTTTCATAGCATCATCCAAAACTATGTCTGCACGCACAAATACTTATTCTAACGTCAAATATTACCGAAATAATAACTTATTTACTTATTAATTTATTTTGTTTTATTTTATTTCTATTACTCATTTTGCGATACATATATAGTTGTTTATTCTTGTTCTGTGTTAAGCTATTTACGTAATCCGCGTCTCCTTTATTTCTACATCTTTAGTTTCTTCCTTTCCTCCTTCAAAATCTATTCAAAATTCTTGCCAATTACGCAGAACCTGATTTATTATTACTATTCTATTATTAATATTTTATTTTTCCTTCCTTTTTCAAACATGGCAAATGTAATGCTAACATTATTGAAAACTGTGTATTATTGCATTTTTGAAGAAACCCGAAATGGTTTCTTCACAGCTCTTATGTACCCATAAGATGTTTGTGAATAATAATAAAAATGTTAAAGCTACCCATCGTATTCTATCAAATTTACCACACGGTTTACTCGCTTATCTTTTGCACATTGCTGCAGCCGTTGGAGTCCATCTTGAAAAGCCAAGTCTTTGCATCTAATAGTAGCTTGTACAAGTACTCATGCTACCTTGTCCATCGGTATAGAAGTGAGTCTGCAGCCGGACTTCTATGAAACCCTTTCCCCCAAATCATTTTAGCTGTATTCTTCTTTCAACTTTTGTATTTTACATATCCTTAACATTTACCCCTTGATTTTTACATAAATACTATAACTCCAACCTCTCATCAAAATGTTTTGTTGGTTCCTTCTTATATATTACGCAACGTAGCAACGTTTGATTTTTCGAATAGTCACTTTGATCATTATGATCCTATCCCTTCCAATTACCCAATATTGTTTTATAATTGTTGCATAACGTAAATGCTCAATGAGTATTAGTTCATTGCTGTGAAACATACATATATATTAGTGCAAACGCAATACGAAGAAGTAACTGAACGGAAATTTCTTCGCTCGATCTGTTCTTTTACCAAACCTCGAAGAGGGAATTTTCACTTCTTAGACTGTAGGCCGGCACCAAAGAAAGAGAAAGATACAGTTGTCTCTTTGGTCTTCAAATGGAGAGGTAAAAAAGACGTCAGCTGCCACGGGCCACTAGCGCTACTTTTGGGACCTCCAGAGTTACTAGATAGTTCGGTGAACGACTAAATAAAGGGGGCTACAAACGTCTATAGACTTTTTTTATGAAGAGTTTGGACAAGACGGAGCCCGTATATGAAGTACTTGAATGTTTCCAAAGCTTTTAATACTATGCCACACTATTCTACTGGTTAAATACGGGAGACTATAGTTAGAAGGTCCTCTTTATTCTTGGATAAGAAACTACCTGCAGGGTTGTATATTTTACAACTCAGTTAATAGGATAAGGTCATGGTTTGTGGCTCCACATGGAGCCAGACGTTTTGCTCTAATACTCACCACTGATCTTCCAGTAAACTTCGGTTACTCAGTTCACATATACAGAGACGATATCAGACTTCGCAGAGCAGTTAGATGCGAAAGTGATTCACTTGAGCACCAAAGAGATCTAATCCTTCCTGTAGAATTGGCTAACTGGAATAATTTAAGAATCAGTCTTCAAAGACATCTGACGACAATATTTCGGATTGCAGAGGAGGACCATGACAACCAATTACTCTGTAGTCACCACCTAACCAGTATCTTGACAGGGCTCATTTCAATACTTTCACCAACAGAAAGCTCGGACACCACCAACGACTATCAGGGGAATCAACCCAAAACCTACGTATATATCCACCTCGACCTAAGGCAATTAGGTACACTGACCTTTGACCCCTTTCTAACAATGTCGATGACCTTCATCCGTCCATATCTCGAAACCCTGAACATTGTGTTGCATGTTCGTAAGTCGGGATCACCAGTTATGTTGTGAGTTCGTACGCAGAGGTTGTCGATTCTGGTCCATGTTCGTTCGGCGAGGCATCCAATTCTGTAGCGTCGTGCTCGTACGGCGAGGCCTCCAATTCTGTTGTCGGCGTAAATCTGATTCTGTCTATACTCGTATATAATAAATGACTTTATCCGCGTTGGTGAACAACGGAGTTAAATACGTCAAATACGAGAATAGATTTAGAATACATATAATTTCTACACTCATTGGTCTGGCCAGGGAATCAGAGTGATGAGGCGAATAGATGAGAGCGGAACGAAGCAAAGATCATGCGCAATGGAGATGGCTGGGTAGCCAACTCGATTTAAGC
Source organism: Schistosoma mansoni (assembly GCF_000237925.1). Taxonomy (NCBI): domain Eukaryota; kingdom Metazoa; phylum Platyhelminthes; class Trematoda; order Strigeidida; family Schistosomatidae; genus Schistosoma; species Schistosoma mansoni. The sequence goes on along the minus strand of NC_031502.1, from coordinate 4,942,722 downwards.
AAGCGTTAATCAACATTTATAGTCGGACAAAAATGAGTGAGACATATGATGAATAAGATACGAAGTGTACACATATACGCTTATATAAAAATATAGTCAAGGTTTACAAGCAAATGATTAACAAGATCAAAATATGACTCATAATGGATAGGCGAATTGGCTTGGCCAGTAGCTAGGATAAAGTATATGGGCTTAACAAATAAACTGATACTACAATTGTCACATCCACTCTACACACAGAGGATATAAATATCCTGGAAGGAGCACACAGATGCATCTTGAAGTGAGTCATTGGGTTAGCACAGAAAGTACCTTCTGACTAGACGTGAACCGCTACCAATATGAGCTAACGACTTAGATATTGGATATTGGAATCTCAAGGACGTCTTGTGTGAAAATGATTCCTGAGGTTATGGCGCTTTCGGCTGTCTCTTTGCATTTAACATGGAATTTTTATCTAATGAGACCCCTTTACGCACGTAGGTGAACATTTATTGTTGGTTTCCCACGACACTAAATCAGTCATTCAGTTTCATGAGTCTAACAATCGTTATCCTAATGTTTCGACGGCTCGTGATTTATGAAAGCAAATAGTTAAAAGTTCAGCAACAAGCTACTCGTACAATTTCTCTTCGATAATCCTATTGGATCTTTGGCGCAACGTTTCACGATTAGTTCCTAACTAAATTTGTTACTTGAATTTTGACTGACCTTAATTTAGATTCAGAATTGTGTAGTAAGAACAGAAGGCTTACGGCTCATGTTATTTCTTTTCTAGTATGCTTCTATGAGTGTCTAGTCTTCTCTTAAGTGAGTCATTTGAAGGTGAGGACTCAACTGCTTCGGTCAAAAGGTCCCAAGATTTGATAACTCGCTTTAGAAACATGTATGCCACTGGTATTCTCTTCGTTATTAGATTTTCTACTCGTTACCTATATCCTTTCGTAGGAAGAAAGGGAGGATATTATTAGGTGCGAAATCATTTTTCAGTATTCTGTACGTCAGAACCAGACCACCTCTTAATCTGCGGTAGGACAGAGTAAATAGGTCTAACTTTTCAAGCCGCTCTTTGTGTGGTAAACTCTGAAGTTCTAAAATTGCATGAGTGGCTGCCCTCCGTACTTTTTACAGTATATCCGAGTCCCTTTTTAAACGCACTTGCAGCTTCAACTCAGTTTCCAAGTTTAATTCTCACTAAGGTTGTGTATTTGTTTCGGTTTGGGCACCCAGGTAGTATCACATTCCACACACAAATTAAGTGGCGCATGTGTATTCCGTGCAACGTTGTACCAATACTTATGTGTTCAAATAAGTAAATAAATAAATAAAGGTTGTGTATAACGTACTGAACATAGTATCTAGCTAGATGAATGTCCGTCTTAAAGCTCACAGGGTTCCAAACCCCTTAGCTGCAACCTCGCGGCAGTGGGCTGTGGTCTTAGGATCATGGCTCACTGTCACCCCAAGATCTTTGTGAGACTGAACTACGGGTATAGGCACTTCCCCTATGCTGTGCCTATTTACCTTTGTATCTCCAAAGTGCATGTAGACACACTTAACCGCGTTGATAGCTATCAGCCATTTTTCAGACCAGTTAGTAAGAGTGTCTAAGTCCGCTTGAAGTGCACATGCATCTGCGTCTCCTGTTATTTCTCGCCGGATTTTTACATCAGCGTATAGTAGCATTGAGGACTGTGGCTGGGAGTTCATTTACACATAGTATGAAAAGCAAAGGACATAGGACAAAGCCTTGCGGGACTCCACTAAGTACTGGTTTCCTGGTGGAACACTCGGGATTTATTCTTACTTCCTCTCTACGACCTACCAAGAAATCCTTAAGCCATTTTAGGAGAGGTCCGGCAATGCCTAGATTTTCCAGCTTTAAGAGTAGTGTGATTTTCTGTACCTTATCAAATGCTTTGCCGAAGTCTATGTAGATAACATCCACTGATTTTTCATTGTCTAGAGACTATCCATTTCTCGCTACATTGTAGCTGACTGACTGACTCTTGCTATAAGGAGATTTGATGTGCAAGATAAACCTTTCCTGAAACCATGTTCGCTGTTTAACAAGTTGTTGGTTTCCACGAATGTCATTATGGTCTTTCTGATCATTCTTTTCAGTATTTTAACTGCGACACTGGTAAGGCTGACAGGTCTGTAGTTTGATGGAAGTTGTTTTGATCCTTTTTTATGTATTGGAGTGACAATTGCATCCTTCCAACAAATAGGCAACTCACATTGCCCAAGTGACATATTGAATATCGTAGTCAATGGGGCAACAATATATTGTGCAATTTGTCTCGAAACTTTAAAGTGTAGTTCATCCGGTCCTATTGACTTCTTTGTGTCTAAAGTACTAAGGGCCTTAAGTACATCGATTTGATCGAAGTCCACAGTGAGCAGACGTGTTTTGACTTTGTATTTAGATCTAGTTATTCGTTTAAAAGATTCTCCTGAGTGAAAACTGTCCCAAAATAGTCTGCCGTAGCCTCTGCATTTTTTCTGATCATCTATCATTTGAGATCCAACCCCTTCCGTAATTAAGTTTGGAATCCGAATTTGCGTCCTTGTTCTGTAATTTATGTGTGAGAATAGTCTTTTAGGCTAATTTATTACAGATTGGACCAACTACTTTTCATATTTTCACTGAGCTTCCCGTATTGTACTTATACACTTATTTCGTATCGACCTGTATCGTTTAAAGATATGTAAATTTTACCCAGTAATATGGTAGCCAATAATATGGCTGTCACGAGCTTATTTTTGTTCTGATGTTTTTGTGCACTCCATTCGGTTAACCGAAATCCCGTAAGCATACGTATAAATGTGATTGGAGACCTCGTTGACATTTATCTGGCTTGTAGCAAGCGAAAAATCGAAAAGACTGATTCAGATTTATGTTTCCCTTCTTCAATCCAGGTAGCCATACATTCGAGATGTTATGTCGACAATCTTTAACATTAAGCCGGTTACAACGAATCGTAGTGTTGGCTATTTTGACCAGAAACTGTCATTCTGTTTAAACTATATTAAGACATGCCCCAGTAAACGTAAACCATCATTTAATAGACGAAGCTAGTCATCGTATGGCAAATGTTAGTGGCTTGTAGTCTGAGATACTTCTAATTGCTACATTTAGGTCCTACACCTTTAGATTTCGGTATTTCCCAGGATGTCCGGTTACCACTGTTTTTATGTTTTACACTTATTTAACGTTATAACTTAGTCCTGAGGCTCATGTTTAGATACGGTAAAGAACGTTATCTTGTTGCAAAACCATCCGGAACTAATAACTTCGGTTGCTTCTGTTTTTAAAAAAGAGAAACTTCTCAGGGTCTTAGTAAGACTTCAATGTTTTATTGTTGTTGTACCCTGTCCACATCTATTCCCCAAGAATATTGTTGTCGTATGTTCCAGGGCCTTCATTATGCCAAGTTTTTATGTTTTGACTAATGAGAGTTTGTTCAGTAAAGTTCTTATCAACGAATTTGTTCTACATATGCAGTCAATCCTTAAGAATATAATAAAGTATTTGTTGTATGGTTCGTTTCAATAATCCCAGTCATGTATCTTTTGAGTTTTGTGGTAACATGCCTACCCATTATTATTACTGCCACTAACATTATTATAACTCACTAAATGTTCATAATTTTGGTACACAGTGGTCACCGACTGTTTTTATTTATTTATTTATTTGAACACAAATATTGCCTGCTTCAGTTTGGGCACCTGGGCAGTATCCCAGCCCTCACACAAATCAAATGTGATTTGTGCGGCGAATATGTATCTGGTGCTTCCCTGTACCAATATTTATGTGTTTAAATAAAATAATAAAATAAAATAAATACACAAATATAGGTGCAAAGGGGCACCAAATACATATGCGCCACACAATAACAATGAGAATGTGAAGAGAGAGAATTTAAAGTGCGTATAAGAAAAAGAAGAACAATAACAAACAGAAATTATTGTATGAGAGTAAAATAATAATGGGAGAGACAGTTCAGTTAACAAAAATGCAACCAGAAAGAACTCTTCTAGTTAAAGAAGTTACGTTCATTTTTTTATGAAGTAAAGGAAAGTTACAACAGGATCGTCACTGGCTTCTATTCTAGCAACTGGATTAAGAAAAGTCCGATGAATAAAATAATCCAAAGTAAAATCACAGAATATATACTAATACTATGCCGTCCTTGCTATGTCTGTTCAGTTAGGTAAAAGAAATAAACGGAAAGATTATTAATTATAATTTTGAATCATTTTTGGCAATATTTCAAGCCATCCGGTAGCATTATTTTCTGGGCCTCATCCAAAAAGTCACCACACAACGACGGTTGCTTATCCACTAAAGTTACTCATGGTTTCACCACAGAAACTGATTACCTTGAATGTCTTCCAAATGGTGCAAGCTTCATCAAACAATGATTATCACAGTATTCACTAGAATATGCACCTGCTGTGCAAAACCTAACATAGCTATGGCTATAAACTATGATTCCGCTAGTATATGCATTACCACTCATTAAGATTATGACGTTCATATGTTCCCCTCGAGCTTTATTATCACCTATCGTACCTGTCGATGTTTCACAATGTCTTTAAAGAGATACCAAAAGGAAATTCGAGAGAGTAGATTGTTCGCAATGTATTGTGCTAATATATCACAGTTCTGATAATCTTCGTCTTTTTATTACACTATCGAAAGTAGATAACCCTTTCCAGCTGGACCCCAAGTTTAAAGTAATCAATACAGAAATCAGCATTGGAAGTTTTTTAGAAGTTGGGCAACCGCGTTAGTGTAAAATGATATTAAAGCAAAAATGGACCGTCAAAATATTGATAGTCAGGAATTAAATATACAATATTTTCTTTTAGTCAAATTTATACGATGTTAATCACGAAATATCTAGATGTACACGGAATAAAAAGTGTTTGAGAGTCTTCATGCAAACTATTCAGCTGGATTTTTATCAACAGGCTAATGTTTTGGAACCATTTTGTTATAGAAACCAATCCAATTAATTTTTGTCCCCTTCATGAAAATTCCTAAAAAATGTAATAAAGCTTTTCTTAAGTTTTCTGTTGGTAAAATTCAGTTTAAAACTGTTAGCTTTACATAAAAAACTCGTCATTTATCCTAGATCTTTACCGAGCAGTTCTTTGGGGAAGTGGTGCTTACATAATTTCTCGTGAAGTACAAAGAGCGTTCCACAAAAAGAAAGTGGCTCATCTCAAGGCTATCGATATCTATAAATCTCAATTTCCAGATAGAGTTCCTGTAAAATGTAAGTTTATTTTCTGCCTATACTAATTATTGTACATTTCTATATCGTAAATTTTTTATATTGTCTAATTTGGAAGGCTTTTTTATTATGTATTTGAACTGCTACTATCTTCAAGTCAGTAACGCAAAAGTTTGATATTTTTTGTACTTTTAATCTGACTGTTTCACTTATTTCCCGTTGGTATGCATAGGTTATGTTTTCAGAGAATTTATAGATATTCATGCTAACAGTAGTAGTTATAACTTAGCGTTCATCGGTAAACGAGCATTACTAAATTCTAATAGATCAAATTTTATAAGTGTCCTACACGATGTGTTGTTTAACCATTCGGAACAATTAGTTTTGAGCATTCAGTAGTCTTTTAGTCACGTACTTTACAGACTGGAAACACGGTCGTTAAAGTCCAATCCTTTGAGTTTTCGAAAGTACTAATTTACCGATCAAATATTGGCACTACTAAACTGATAAAGGTTCACAGAAAGATTTTTCAGTCATAAATAATGAATACCTCTAGGTTGAAGCCTCAGAAAACGGCCCCCTAAGTAAACCACCCGCTCCGGTTTGGGCATCCGGACAGTATCCCAACTTACACACAAATTCAATGATTTGTATAGCTCATACATATTTTGATGCTCCTTTGTACTAATGTTTATGTGTTTAACTAGATAAAAAGCAAGAATAACGGTGTTTGCAGAATATGACATGGATTCACCGTATTTCATTGCTTTTTTCCCAGCTAGATTCACTTTTACAGAAAGCTTTCTGAACTTCTTCATAGAGGTAAACTCTCAAACATAGAACTTATAACAGGTGACTTTAATGCCCAATTAAGCAGCTTAAATCAAACAGGAAGACATTTAGGTGGGTATTTTAGTATTCCGGCTCAGCGAACAGATAATGGTGATCGTCTGTTGCAACTGTGCTCATAAAATCGTTTATTTTTAGCAAGCACTAATTTTAAGCATAAGGAGAGACATCGTCTAACACGGCGACCACCTGCACCAAACCAATGATGGACTCCAATAGAACATATTGCCATCAGTCATCGTTGGAGAGCCTCGATAGGAGACTGTCGCTCGTTCTGGAATACTTGTTTGGACTCCGATCATGCTCTAATACGAGCATGCATTTGCTTGCGCCTCATTAGACGCAGAAAAGCCACATTAAGAAGATTCATTAAAGTTGAACTCAGTGATGGGGGAGCCAAATGTAGATTCCAGGAACAACTGAGGTCACACTTAGGTAGTTCTGAAAACGAGGCTGACCCAGATATTGCTTGGAAAGATATACGAACAGCTATAGAAACAGCATCGATATCTATTAGTGATTTGAACCAAAGAGTGACGAGGAACCAGTGGATTTTTACTAAGTCTATTGCACTGATGGATTCTCGTAAACTCATTCCATCAGGCTCTGAACACGATGAAGAGCGTAAACAAATCAAATCTACGTTAACCAAAAGTCTAAGGAACGATCGTGAGCAGTGGTGGGAAACGAAAGCAAAAGAGATGGAAAAGGTAGTGAGTGTAGGTAACGAGACAACTGGAATTAGGAAGTTGAGTGCAAGTGAGACGATCTCGTAGAAAGACGACACTATTATCTGCTCTCAGCCCAGACGTTTAGGATGATGGGCGGAACAGTCTAAGGAGCAGTTCATCTTGCATTCAGCTACTCTAAAACTACCTACCATTCCCAGACAGTCTGAATGGAACATTAAAGTAGGCCCACCAACTCTAGCTGAAGTTCAGAAGGCTATAACTAATCTGAAATGAGGAAGGGCAGCTGGTTCAGATGGATTGGCTCCAGAGGTCTTTAAGTATAGTGGTCCAGCTTTAGAGATTAGGTTGACTAATATTTTGGCTGAAATCTGGGAGTCGGACATAATCCCATCTAACTGGTCACAACCCCTGATTGTCCCAATACATAAGAAAGGGCCAAAATCATCTTACCATAACCATAGAGGGATTATTTTGACTGATATAGCATCTAAAATACTAGCATCAATAATTATCGGGCGCCTAACAAAGGCTCGTGAACTGAAAACAATAGAAAATCAGGCTGACTTCAGACCTGGTCGTGGCTGTATCGACCACATATTCACTATCCATCAGCCGGTGGCGAGCCTGCTGTAACCTTCTTTCTCTTCATAAAGAGTGGTTATAACTTTCTTAACTGAGAGAGTTCTTCTGGTTGTACACTTCAGTTCCCCCCATCATTACTCTTCTCTTTTTTTCATCATTTTTCCCTTCCTTTATGTATACTCATCTTCCACCTTTCTCCTCCCATTCTCATTATTTTGTGTGGTGCATATGTATCTGGTGCCCTTTGTACCAATATGTATGTGTTTAAATAAATTAATAAGAGAAGGGAGTATTCGTAGGCTACTAGTATTCGATCATAGGTGTCTTCGAAGCATTGCTCGTATTTCCTGGGACCACCGAATAAGTAATGCAGTTGTTAGGAAACGGGTACTAGGTAAGGAATGTATATCAGTTTATGAAGTAATGAAACTCCGTCAGTTGAGATGGCTGGAACATGTGTTACGTATGCCCAAACACCGACTGCCCTGACGTGCAATGTTTTATGGCGTAAGATTAGGTTGGAAGAAAACTAGGGGCGGCCAAACCAAAACGTGGCACATATCCATGAAGTCACTGACAAGTGGACTGAGCCATGTTGATAGGTGTTGACTACCTGTTTGGGATCCGCAAGATAATAGCAATCGATCTTGAATGACATGGCTCAAAATCGTTCGCAATGGCGTAGGTGCATCCACTCTTTATGTTCTCCCGAATTCTAATCTTCTAGATTCTCCATGTCTATCTTTTTCTCTTTCCAAATTTATTTCACTGGATTATACTCCTTCAATAACATCTTCAAACCCTAATCTTTCCGATTACTACTTCTACCACTATGGGATTTGAATCGACAACTGCATCTCTGTGTTAATGTGGTATTGCAACTCGTACTGATTTGCGTTGTGACTGACTGACTGAAACTACAAAGTCCATTATATCCTCAGAAGCATATGTTCTTCGAGATGTGTTCAATAAACAGTGTAGACTTTAGTCTTTATGTCTTTTCAGTGTGTATGTAAGTTGATATAAGTGGCTTATGGTGGTGACGTGTATCTGTCTACTTTTTTTGTGTAACAAAGTTTGTGTTATGAACACTGATAACAGTTTTGCTACAAAAATGATCTTTTTAGAGCTACATTGTCTTTTATTTCATCCGTAACGTGATCATATTTGAACGCATTTGATCAGATTTGTAAACTCCCATCTTATTACGGTGTGCGGTACTACATATCTTTATAAAGGCCCGAGGGTATCCATTTCTTTCATTGACAATAATCTGTCGCCACATACGCGAGATTCCATAACCCTGCAACTTAGAATTCGCAGGGAAAAAGCCATAAAATATTAAATATTATCTACTCCACTTTCCTTTTTGAATAAGATACACACCTTCCATGTTCCTCCGTGAATTCGGTAATACAATGGACTGTATTTAAAGTTTCGAGTATCTTATATACATGATTTATGTCGTTGCACAAAAAAGTACATTTTACACAGAGTGCAATTCCAATGATAGCGAACTGTTATTTAAAAAATAACGTTTCTTATTTAAACTTGTACAATTAATTTTACTGAGTAATAGGTTTTATGATGCCATACAAAACTTGTGAGCTAAATAGGCCTTAGTAATTATGGGCTTTTTTTATATCACTGACCGCCTTATTTATACATCACGTTTTTACGTATTCCTTAGTTGTTTGGTCTTGCAATTCGAATACATGTCTGCAATATGACACGTATATTCATACGTTTTATCTTCGAGAAGTGCCCAACCAAGGACCTGACAATTCTGATGGGAGATTTCAATGCTAAGGTTGGAATGGACAACACTGGATACGAAGACGTCATGGGACAACATGGACTGGGAGAAAGGAACGAAAATGGTGAGAGATTTGCAAACCTATGTGCCTTCAATAAACTGGTCATAGGTGGCACCATATTCCCACACAAAAACATACACAAAGCCACTTGGATTTCACCGGATCACACTACACAGAATCAAATCGACCATATCTGCATCAACAAAAAGTTCAGGAGGACAATGGAGGATGTGTGGACCAG